>NC_052944.1:131195788-131373288 GCF_013358895.1 Oreochromis aureus | reverse complement strand
GATAAATCGAATACATAGGAATAAGAATACAAGGGAACGGCATATTTCAAGTACTGTGAGTCTATTACACCGTTGGATATTAACAAGAACTATTGCACAGTGAAAAGGCACTACAGCTTACTTGTTCCCCCCTCCTTTGTCCCCATTTCCCCTCCCTCTCCCATCCAGCGAGGAGTTAAACAGTTTGATGGCGTGTGGGACAAAAGACTTTTTAAGTCTGCTGGTCCTTGACTTTGGGAGAAGCAACCTGTCACTGAACAGACTCCTCTGGTTGTTTATGGCCGTGTGCAGAGGATGTAGAGGCTGCCCAGCATGGTCCATATTCCATAATGTCCATATTGCACCTTAATTTGTTTTTATATAAGTTAGTGGAATGAGTCTTCAGTTGAATGTTTTTTAATAGGCAAAAAATACTTAATTAAGTAAATGGCGAGTCGAATATTTGTCCTTTTTTTCTATTTTTGCTGATTCGAAAATTGATCCGATCCGTGCCCTAAAACCTTGATCCGATCCGAACCGTGAGATTTTTGATCCGTTGCACCACTAGTTTTCAGACATAAGCCACAAATGTAATCTGAACCAGAGATTTTCAATATGTCCTGAGTTTTTATTTGCACTTCTTTGATAAATAAATCAATGAATCTCCATCTTAAAGAGAGAGTTAAATACAGAGTACGCTTAAACTTTCTATCAAGCAGAAGAATAAGTAGCATACACGCACTGAAACTAGAACAACACAGAGTCAGTAGATCTGTTTTTGCGTGTTTTTCAGTCTCTAACATTTGGTCTCTAACTGGCTTTAATTTTTTAGCATCTAGTTTCATTCTACTTTTTTTATTTTTGTTATTTCACTTCTCAACCTTTCGTCTTAGCCTCGATTACTTTGGGCATGACCAAATTGTACCCAATAAATTTATTCTGAAATTTTTATAATATGACAGCTCAAATTCACAGCAGGCCAACACCACAATCAAAGATCATTGGGAAAAGTCTTGGTTCTCCCAAGTCCCCCAGTGATCAGGTGTACTTTGTGTTTATTTGTAATATTTTCTGAATTTAGAATTTTGTAAATTGGAGGTTTTACTCCTTGTTACACCCATTGGATTAGTTTTTTTTTTCCTTTCAGAGTGCAATATTTTTTAGGAAGAGTATTGAAATGAATCATAGAAAGATGATTTATTAAGGTAGGCAATTTGCATCATATATCATCATTCATTCATCAATTTGCATCTGCATGACAGTGAATTAGAAAAAGTGGACATTCATGTTTAACTCCAAAAACAAATATATAAAACATGGTGTCTTACCCCAAAATTTTCAGCTTGCAGTCTGTATTCGCCAGAAAGCTACACAACTGGTTTAATCCTGAATTATGCAAGTCATTGAAATTCAGGTTCAGATGTCTCACGTGGGAAAGATTTAGTTTCAAAGCTGAGACCAGATAATCACAGCCGACATTTGATAAACAGCAGCTCATCAATCTATGGAAAGAATAAAAAAAAGAAACAGACAAGTTTATACAACCATATGTTAACTATTTCATGAAGTTTTTGAAACTTTTGAGTTCAGAAAGTGGAAACTCCAAATACCTGGAGTCAAGAAATTGCACAGTCAAACACTAGATATTTCAATGAAGATTTAGAAAAAATTTTCATCCACGATACAAAATCGCGGACTCCCCTCTGCGAATCGCCTCATCGTGAACCTTATCATGGTGGAGGGGTTTGTGTGTCCCAGGGATCCCAGGGCCTATGTTGTTTGGGGGCTTCTACCTCCTGATAGGGTCTCCCATGGCAAATTGGTCCTGGGTGAGGGACTAGAGAAAGAACAATTCAGAAGACCCCTATGAAAAGACTATGGAGGGAACAGTTCACCCTTCCCGGGATAGGGTTATCGGGGTCCCGCCCTGGAGCCAAGCCCAAGGAGGGTGCGCGAGGGCGAGCATCTGTTGGCTTGGCTGGGCATAGCCCGAAAAAGGGATATGGGCCCATATTCCTGCAAGCCCACCACCTGCAGGAGGCACTATAGGGATCGGGTGCATTGTGAGGCGGACGGCGGCCAAGAGCAGACTAATCCCAAGCTACCAAGACTGGCAATTGGGAGATGGCAATTGGGCTCCTTCCCCACCTCCCTGGTGGGGAAGGAGCCTGAGTTAGTGTGTGGGGTTGAGAGGTACTGGCTAGATATAGATGGGCTAACCCTCAACGCACGGCTTGGGCTCTGGAACTAGTCTCCTGGAGAGGGGCTGGACTCTGTCTCAGTCTGGAGTTGCTCCTGGTGAGGGGCAGCAGGCTGGGTTGGGTATCCTGGTATCCCCTCAGCCTGCTGCCTCAGGAAATGGGTCCTGACCGACATTTCAAAGTACCCAGCCTTCTTGGAGTCCCTGGGTGGGGTGCTGGAGGGTGCGCCACCTGGCGACTCTATTGTCCTGCTGGGAGACTTCAGTGCTCACATGGGCAACAACAGCGAGACCTGGGAGGTGTGATTGGGAGGAACAGGCTCCCGGATCTGAACCTGAGCGGTGTTTTGTCACTGGACTTTTGTGCAAAGCACAGTTTGGCCATAACGAACACAATGCTCGGATATAAGAGTGTTCGTAAGTGCACATGGCACAAAGACGCTTTAGGCCGCAGGTCGAGGATTGATTTTGTAATCGTATCATCAGACCTAATGTGTAATAATGTGTATGTGTTAGGCCCTGTAGGGAAATCACTCCTCTGCATTAAACCCATTCACCGAGTGAAGGGCAGCCACCAATGCATTGCCAAGGGAGCAGTGTGTAGGGACTGTACATTGCTCAGGGGTACCTCAGGGTAGCCGTTCAGTGGAGTCGAACCCCTGACCTTCCGATCACGAGGCAACCACTCTACCTACCTACTGAGCTATCCCTGCCCAATGCCACAGCCTGCCCAGCTGTGGATAGTGACTGAAAAAACACGATTGCGGATACAAGTGGCGTAAATGAGCATCGTCTGAAGGAAGGGTGACTGGCCTCTCCCTTAAAAACAGGGTAAGAAGTTCGGTCATCCGAGAGGGTCTCAGACTAGAGCCGCTGCTCGTCCACATCGAAAGGAGCCAGTTGAGGTGGTTCAGACATCTGACAAGGATGCCTCCTGGGTGAGGTTTTTCGGGCATGTTCCACCGGGAGGAGGCCCTGGAGCAAACCCAGGACACGCTGGAGAGGTTATATCTCTCAACTGGCCTGGGAACTCCTTGGTGTTCCCCCAGACAAACAGGAGGAGGTGGCTGGGGAGAGGGAATATATATATATACACACACACACACACACACATATACATATATATATATATCTTAATAGTTTAATAATTTGGACAGTGGGTCAGAGAAAACCCTCATTTGAAGAAGTCACTTACTAACCCCTAACCCTTTTTTTGAATCCTTGGCTATTAGTGTTAAAAATTATTTAGCTATTGTAAGTTTGAGTTTCTGTTATTGTGTGTATCACCACATGTTTTTATATTGTGTTTATATATTGTCATTGTTTGTAATCTCAAATGTAATATTATTGTTCTATTTGCCACGAACCATAATTCAGTTCAGTTTTATTCATATGGCACCAAATCCCAACAGTCATCTCTCTGGGATTTGTATTGTAATAATTCTGGTCATACTGATTTTTACATAATAATTATTATGGTCATGCAATTTAGTTTTATTATAATTTCTGAGTTCCTATATTTACTTTCTTATTCCTGTTATATGTCATTTTATTTTTAGTTTTTGTCTGTGCTGTAACTAGTATTTATTTCTTCACTTCTCCAATCATAGTTTTTGTGAATAAAAATTCCTGTCTTCTGTCAAGCGCTATACAAATACAGGCCATTTACCATTTTTAATGTTTGTCAGATTGTTGTTGTGCCTTCTGTGTGACCTGATTAAGTTTTTACTCCTGTGCTCAGTTAGTGTTATTTCATTACGGTCATGTGCCTGGGTCTGGAGACCCAGGGCTCATGTGTTATTTTTGGCCTTAATTAATATTATTAATTTAATTTGTCTTTCTGGATTGCTTATGGTTGTCTCTTGGTGTCGTCTGCTCCTGGTCCCTCGTTTCCCTGTGTATGCATTTGTGTATGTGTGTGTACTGTGGTGTGTGAGCTTTTGCTGCCACACCAGCCCCGAAGAGTCTCCTGACTTTGAGCCAGCACACCTGAGGATAATCACCAAGGCTGGACTGGGAAAAAAATCATCCCGGGCATTTTGACTAGTGACCGGCCCACCATGGTATGATAGGAAAAGCCATAAAGCCTTTATAATAAACTTAAACCTACACCATCCTCCCTATTCTGGTAATCAAAACAGTACTTAGCAAAAATATAAAACAACTTAATTTATAATTACTAGAGATGGCACGATACCACTTTTTTATGTCCGATACCGATACCGATATCATAAATTTGGATATCTGCCGATACCGATATGAATCCGATATAGTGTGTTTTTAATCAATAAAACTGTTTTTTAATATCTTGCTGCATTTTGTATAAGTTCATACTCAAGTTTAAATAAACAACAACACTAAAGCTATTCTGTTATACCTGTATGTAAAAATACACTGCACCCAAAATATTTCATAGTTCAGCAACACTGATCAATCTAATAAACTTAAACCTACTCCATCCTCCCTATTCTGGTATTTTAAAGAGTATTTAGCAGAAATATTAAGCAACCTAACTAATAGGGTTGCAAACTCCCAGCAAAAAAAATAGGAACCACCCTCACCCTCCACCTGATGATGCTTAATCGGCGTAATCAACTTTAATTTGATGCAGGGTGAAAAAAATGCACAGAAATAAATTCTTTTCAAGAATAATTAAATAGATTCAACATCTTTCTTCAACAGAATTGCAGAATTCACAGATGGTACCTTCTCAAAGAAAAAGTACTATAGCTTACTAGGGTATATTAGACTTAACAGTTACTATATACAGTAATGGACTTCTATACATTTTACATCAGATTAAAACTTTGGGTGTAAGATTCAGATAATTATTTATTAAAAGCTAGACATTTTAAATGAGAATAAGAAAGAAAAGTATGTCTTTGTGCCCCTTTTCCCTGTTAATGCCCTATCGGCCCCCTGGCTACACTTTGCTAGATCCGCCCCTGCACAGTTACCAGCTGTCAGCTACGTAGAAAAGGATCTTGGTGTAGAAAGTAATATTAAATAAATTCTAACAACAGCTTATCAAGCTTAAAGCGTGCTGCTGTTGTTCAGCCGCTGGTTTCCTCTTTCTGGTGCAAAGTGGGCCAAAAAAAGAAGAGAGACGGACTCGCGACAGAAAAGCCGATCAGCTGATCATTAAGCAGTTTCACGATTGAAGTAGCCGCAGAAAGGTGAGGGAGAGAGAGAGGCAGTCGCTCCATATATCGGTTGTTAAGCTTAACGTGGGAACGCTTTACAAACATTCAGAGATGAACTTACACACTTGCTTTACTTCTCTCTGGGATAACTTCCTCGGAGATGAAATGCTGGTTTGGTAGCGAGGCTACAAATACACACAGCTGCTCTATCACGTGACGCCCACTGCTCCGACGTGCTACAGTTATGAGCCGAGTTACGCCGTGTCGCAAGTTTTGTGAGGTGTTTTTTTTATATTTAATGGATCGGATTACATTTTTTTATTTCTCTCCGATATCCGATCCAGTAATTTAGGTCAGTATCGGACCGATACCGATACGTAATATCGGATCGGTCCATCTCTAATAATTACATGTACCTAACTAATAGGGTTATCAACTCCCAGCAAAAAAAAGAAAAAGAAAAAAATAGGGAACCACTCCTCTGCCTCAAGAGGCTTAACTGACAAAACCGATTTTAATTTAATGCACGTATAAAACAAATGCAGAGAAATCTATTATTTTTCTCCAGTAATTAAATACATTCAACATCTTTCTTCAACAGAATTGCAGACTGCAGAGATGGTACCTTCCCAAATGAAAGAATACTATAACTTACTAGGGTATATACTGAATACAGCAGGGGTGGGCAATTCCAGGCCCCGAGGGCCGGTGTCCCTGCAGGTTTTAGATCTCACCTTGGGTCAACACACCTGAATCACATGATTAGTTCATTACCAGGCCTCTGGAGAACATCAGGACATGTTGAGGAGCTAATTTAGCCATTTAAATCAGCTGTGTTGGTTCAAGGACACATGTAAAACCTGCAGGGACACCGGCCCTCGGTGCCCACCCCTGGAATACAATAATGGATTTCTATAAATTTTACATCAGATGAAAACTTTGGTTGTAAGATTCAGATAATTATTTATTAAATGCTAGACATTTTAAACGAGAATAAGAAAGAAAAGTATTTCTTTGTGCCCCCTTTCCCTGTTAATGTCCTATCTGGCCCCTTGGCAAAACTTTGCTAGAGCCGCCACTGCAGAATTACCAGCTGTCAGCTACATAGAAAAGGATCCTGGTGTTATTTGTCTCTCAGAAACAGCTCATAACTTCCCTTCAACTCATTCATGTCACCTAAAAGGTAAACCTGTTTCTCCATCACCTGTTCAGCTCTCATGATTCAGTAAGGACATCTCCTGGTTTCATCTTTATGTTTCCCTCTCATCACATATCCAAATGGATGTCATGACCAACAGCTTTAAGGCTGTGGCTCCAGCAAACATCAGCTGATACTAGAAAGTAATATTAAATACATTCTAACAACAGCTGATCAAGCTTAAACGTGCTGCTTTTGTTTAGCGCGACTTCCACCTGTTTCCTCTTCCTGGCCATTCAGAGTTAGGGAGCTCAGAGTCAGTCCACCCAGATTCAGTGGACTTTTCAGCCCCATCAAGCCACATGGAAAAAGAGATTCTCCCCAGGGTTTCCCTAGAGCAGACCTTCCCAAAGTGTGGGGCCTGCCCCCTAGGGGGGGCGCAGAGCCATTGCAGGGGGGGTGCGGTATGAAAAGGAAAAAACAAAACAAAAAAAACAATGCTTGGACACTGCTAGCACGGGGCGCCTCCACAAACGCAAATCAGGAGATGAAGCATAGCTGAATATGTTTCCAAACCAACTTCATTCTAAGCCAAAGACTAGAAAATATGGTGAAGCATATCTTCGCTTTGGTTTCACCTGCACAAGTGCCAAGGTAGGTCTCCCTGCAGAATTGGTTTTCCCTTCGTCGGGAGCAGCGCTGGGTTCTTCAAATCACGGGCAAACAGTATCACACATTCTTGATTTTCAGTTCACAAACACTTGTTGTAATGACTAACTACTCCTGACATTTTGGAGATGTTAGCTCTTTATACAGTAAAGTTACAGTGGGATACAAATAACATCAGGCTGATCCTGCCACAATTTCTTCCCCCTGTTCAAATCACGGACAAACAGCATCCAACAGTTGTTTATGTTTTTGAACCCATTTTGCAGAGGGATTGAAGAATTTATTGATAGCAATGCTGAATATTATTACACAGGAAAAAAAACCAACTACATGTAAAATAATTACACCGTGACGCCTCTGCCTTTCTAAATAGAGGGACAGTAGCTGCGTGTGTATATGTAAGCGTGTAAAACCTGCAGATAGTCAGATTAACAGTATTTTGTCCCTACCTGCTATTCTGCAATTCATCTCATGTGAACAATAACGTGTGCACAGCGTGACGTGAAAAAAGGCACAAACCTTTGACGCTGCGTGATGAACTCTGTATTCCTCGTCCACACGTAAACGCAAAAAGGAGTTTTAAAAATCTCTGTTTTCGGTGATTAACGCCGCCACGTGTGGACGAAACAGCTGCGTTTTCAAAAATACCCGTGTAGGTGTGGACGTAGCGTAAAAGAGTTAGTAGTTTATTTTCTTACTACCTGTAATTTATTGCAGATTACTTGTATTTGCTTAATTGTTTACTAAATGTTTGAGGTGTGAGGGGGGGCGCGAACATTTTTCTTGTAAAACAAAGGGGGGCCCAGCAAAAAAAGTTTGGAAACCACTGCCCTAGAGGCTGATCCTGTGACGTCGGCCACCTCTGGTCCCCGGGAGATGGTAAATCCTGCTGTGCCATCACCTTCTCAACTGCCTGCAGCTAACATGCTACCACCTTCTCTGTCTGCAAATGTCACATCACCCTCTCTTCAACCGTCACCACCTACCACGCCACTATCACGTCCACTACTTGAGGCTTGTACCAACAGCAGGCCCAACCACTGCTCTGGCCGAGCTGGAGGTCAGTGCGCCTGTGGGACCTGCTAAGTCCGAGCCGGAGGTCGGCGCGCCTGTGGAACCTACTAAGTCCAAGCAGGAGGTCAGCGCGCCTGTGGGACCTATTCTGCCCAAGCAGGAGGTCTGCACGCCACCCACACCTGCCACGCCTGCACCTGGTCCAGCTTTGCCTGTTTTGTTGCGCAGCTGGACCCGCGGTAAGCCCAGAGGGGTATCGCCTTCGTTGCCGCCCATAAAGTCAGCCACAAGAACTGTTTTGCTGCTACCGCTGCCGCTGCCACCAGGTCGCCGTTCTTTTTTTTGTAGGACTGTGGCCCTTTTGTTTTCCCAGGGGTTACAGCCCAACTTAAGAGAGCAGTGGAACAGCAGTATGTGCGGGATTGATAAACTAGGAACACAGTTAGTTCTCATGCTCATGTTACCCTATCTTCAGTTATTCTCCTGTTTGAATGGTGAAAGTGTTTTTGTCAGTCGGTGGATGGGAATTTAGTCATTGTTGCATCTCCTGTTTCCAATAGGATTGCTGAAACGTGAGGAGGGATCAGCACACTAATGTACATAGTCACTGAGGAGGACACCACAGACGAGAAGCACCACACGGGGATTGGACAAGGACGCATGAAGAACACACATACTGTGGAATGTTGGCACCGTTTTCTGGTTTTTATTCATTGTAATTAAACGCAATGTCTTCATTCTGAAGTCCTGCAATTGTGTCCTACTTCAGCAAACCCCTGACAATTACTGGATGTCTTGTATAGAAAATTATTTTAAAAGAATAGTGCTGATGTGTTTGCTTGCTGTTTCTTTGTCCTTAGGACATATTTTGTCACTTGTATATAGATAGTTAAAGTGTGTAACTACACACACACACACACACATATATATATATTACAAGATATATATTACAAGATTGTAGATTGACTGATCCAAGATCCTAGCTATGGTGGACAAGTTGCACTGAGTGTAGCCTGTCAGTGTACCTCAGCTGGTATCCATGTCTGTTTTCATCTGGAGCAGGCTGTAACACTTTTTGTTTAATAACAATTTGAAGAATCAGAGAAGTTCACTTCTGTCCGATGACAGTGATTCTGAGGTGAGTAGAGGAGGATATCCTGAACTTTGCTGTCTTTAAGTACTCTATTTTTGCCACTATTAGCTGCTGGTAGCCAGCATTACTGAAACTTTCTTTGAAGTACATCAAATACAATCCTGCTCTTTATAAGAAAGAAAGTTTGATTGTTTCAAGCCCACTCAAGCCAAATATTACTTGGAATTATGTTAGCTTATAACCAGCTGCTGCTGTTGTTGTTCAGCCAGCTCATTGCCTGTTGTCTAGATGGTAGGGGATGGTTGTGTGTCTTATCTGATGACAATAAGTAACATAATAGTATCAGGAATAAATAAACATGTATAAACTTGTTTTCTGTTAAAACCCCTGACCAGTTCAGGAGATGTGGCTTGAGGTGAGGGGAAAGATGATGCCAGTCATGTGGTGTAGGTAGCCCCTTCTTAGGTGATAAAACATAGGCATGACATAAGTTATAAATTGCATCAACAGCACATGTCTACAATTTTCGTCCTCTGCTGTATTTTGTGTACTTTGTTTGTGGCTAGTCTCTACCCACACACATAGTACACAAATAGAACAGTGAGGTCTATCTCAGCCACTGTAGTCAAGATGGCAGGACAGCATGCTGGCGTTTACAAACCAGCTGCTGTTCCTATGTACTTTTAATGACTTAATTTTAAATTTGAGAATGTATCAATTTAAAAGAAGAGGTAATTACACATTAGTCTGTATAATTACAAAAATATTTTTATTCTATTAAATAAACTAAATAAAATGAGTATACCTTTAAACGTTGAATAAGCCAAACACAGGTTTTATGATTTCATCAGAGATATAATCTTATAATCTCTGTGAGTTTAATCAATTAAAGCAATGAAAATAATCCTTGGGTTTTGGAAACAGTGGTGGTTTAACACCCAAACACCAAGACACACACAATTCAACAAACAAAACATAGTGTCTTACCTCAAAGTCTCCAGTCTACAGTGTTGACTCTCCAGAAAAACACACAACTGCCTCAACCCGGAATCCTGCAGCTTGTTAAAACTCAGGTCTAGATGTTTCAGATGGAAGGGGTTGGAATTCAGAGATGATACCAGGTATTTACAGCTTATCTCTGACAACTCGCACTGCATCAACCTGGATAAGAATAAAATAAGTATTCACCATAAATGTTGTAAAAATATTGCTCAGGTATTCTAAGGTATTCAAAGGAGCTTGGAAAGAAAAGCGTCTGGACTTCTTTGAGTTGCTTGAAGACGATTCACCTCTCATCCGAGAAGCTTCTTCAGTTCTAAGGGTCAGTCGAGTTAGCAGGCCGCACGCTACACCAGCATGACAGAAACAGCAACTCAGGTAAAAGCAGAGGAGGGGGGCTATGTGTTTACGTGCATAACGAATGGTGTTGTAACAGCAGGATCATCTACACTCACTGTTCTCCTGATTTGGAGGTTCTGGCAGTCTCGTGCAGACCTTTTTACATCCCGAGGGAGTTTACAGTAGTTATTGTGATAGCTGTTTATATACCGCCGGATGCTAACGTTGGCACGGCTCTGAGCCTCTTGCTCAACACCATAAACAAACAAGAGCTTGCCCACCCCGATGGGGTTTTTATTGTCGCCGGCGACTTTAACAAAGCGTGCCTAAAGTCTGTGCTTCCTAAATTTGTCCAGTTTGTGGACTTTGCTACGAGAGGAGAACACACTTTGGACCATGTCTATTCAAACATCAGGCATGCTTTCAGAGCAACACCCCTCCCCCACCTGGCTGGATCTGACCACCTCTGCATGTCCCTCACCCCCACCTACACCGCCCTGCTGAGAAAAACAAAGCCCCAGACAAAGACAATAAAAACCTGGCCTGAAGGAGCCCTCTCTCAACTGCAGGACTGCTTCTCAACAACTGTATGGGATTTATTCTCCAGCCACAACCTCCAGGAGTATACGGACACTTTACTCTCGTACATCAGGAACTGTGTTGACAATGTCACCGTCAACAAAAGGGTCAGGGTGTTTCCAAATCAAAAACCCTGGATGAATAGCGAAGTGCAATCCCTCCTAAAAAGCCACAACACTGCCTTCAAGTCAGGGGACAGGGCTGCGTAAAGGGCGTCCAGGGCACACCTGAGTAGAGGCATCAGGAAAGCTAAGGCTGCCTATAGGAGGAGGATTGAAGATCACTTTGCTGACAACGACCCCAGAAAAATGTGGCAGGGGATCAATCACATTACCAACTACAGAAGCAATAACCAGGCGACATCTAGGACTGATGCCTCGCTGGCTGAGGATCTAAACAGTTTCTTCGCCCGCTTTGAGATGACCAGGCCCTCAGCTGTCACACCACTCCCACACGCCCCCAGCACCGGCACACTAACACTTGGGGAGCATCAAGTGAGGTGTGTTCTAAGGTCAGTGAATCCCAGGAAGGCGGCAGGTCCTGATGGAATACATGGAAAGGTTCTCAGAGCATGTGCTGACGAACTAACCGGAGTGTTCACTAAAATCTTCAACCTTTCCTTGTCATTAAACACCGTCCCGCCCTGCCTCAAAACCTCCACCATCATCCCCATCGCCAAGAAGTCAGCTGTGGTCAGCCCAAATGACTACAGGCCTGTTGCACTTACGCCTGTAGTGATGAAGTGCTTTGAGAGACTGGTCTGTCAGCACATCTGGGTCGGTCTGCCTCCCACTCTGGACCCCCACCAATTTGCCTACAGGACGAATCGATCCACCGAGGACGCTATCACCATAGCGCTCCACACTGCGCTGAGTCACTTGGAGCACCGAGGAAGCTATGTGAGAATGCTCTTCCTGGACTTCAGCTCAGCATTCAATCACATCATCCCGGAGATCCTGGTCCAGAAACTGTCCCACCTGGGACTTTCCACCCCCATCTGCCTCTGGATCAAGGACTTCCTGACAAATAGACCACAGTCTGTCAGACTCCGCCCCCACCTGTCCAGCACCATCACACTCAGCACCGGGTCTCCACAAGGATGTGTTCTGAGTCCCCTCCTGTTTACGCTCTACACATCCGACTGCTCCCCTACCCATCTCTCAAACACCATCATAAAGTTTGCGGACGACACCACTGTGGTTGGACTCATCTCAAGGGGGGATGAGTCGGACTACAGAGATGAGGTCAACAGACTGACTGAGTGGTGTTCAGTTAACAACCTCCAACTGAACACCACGAAAACTAAAGAACTTATCTTGGACTTCAGGAAGGGCATAGCAGACCCGGCCCCACTTTACATTCACGGGAGCTGTGTGGAGAGGGTACACTCCATGAGGTTTCTGGGCGTGCAGATCTCTGATGACCTCTCCTAGACTGCAAATACCACGGCGGTGGTAAAAAAAGGCCGAGCAGCGTCTCCACTTTCTGAGAGTGCTCAGGAGGAACAACCTGGAGGAGAGGCTGCTGGTGACATTTTAAAGAGTCACCATAGAGAGCATCCTAACGTACGGCATAACAACATGGTATGCAGGGTGCTCAGCTGCGGACAGGAAAGTACTGCAGAGGGTCATCAACACAGCCCAGAAGATCACTGGCTGCTCTTTGCCCAGCCTGGAGGTCATTGCAAACTCTCGGTACCTCAGCAGAGCTGGCAATATCATCAAGGACTACTCTCACCCCAGCAATCAACTGTTTGAACTATTACCGTCAGGCCGACGGTACAGGTCACACAAAACCAGGACAAACAGATTCAGGGATAGCTTCTTTCCCAGAGCTATCACCGTAGTAAATAAGCACAAAAACAATTGAACCTGCTTAGCTATACCATACCGTCACTGCCATTATATTATGCTGCTATTCATACTGTCATTATATTAATGCTGCTATCCTGTATATATCGTACTTACTATTGTTTGAGTACTTACGATTGTTTTATTGTACTTTTTATATTTTACATTATATTTATTATTAAACCTTGCACCAAGGGAGTGGCACTCCAATTTCGTTGTACTCTGTACAATGACAATAAAGGCTATTCTATTCTATTACAGGTACTGTGCTGCAGTGGTTTGTATCATATCTATCTAATAGACTCCAATTTGTACATGTGTTTTTAAAAGCTTTCGGTGCTAGGACCAATTCTGTTTACATTATACATGCTTCCCCTAGGCAGTACCATCAGAAGACATAGTATACATTTTCACTTCTATGCAGATGACACCCAGCTCTATCTGTCCATGAAGGCAGATAACACACACCAATTAGTTAAACTGCAGGAATGTCTTAAAGACATAAAGACCTGGATGGCTGCCAACTTTCTGCTTCTTAATTCAGATAAAACTGAGGTTATTCTACTCGGCCCTGAAAATCTTAGAAATTTTTTTTTTTATTATAACCTTTATTTAACCAGGAAAAATAATCCCATTGAGATTAAGAACCTCTTTTTCAAGGGAGTCCTGGCCAAGAGGCGACAACACGTTAAAAATTACAAAGTTACATACATATTATAAAATAACAATTACATTTTAAACAACAATTTTTTCTGGCTCTCTCAATCTAGACTTAAAAGCATTTAATGAAATAAGATCTGCTATCTTCCAATCTTTTGCATCTTGTTCCATGTGGATGGGGCAGCATAACTAAAAGCCCTCTTTCCCAGTTCAGTTCTGGCAAATGGAACATTAAGCAACAAAAGATCGCTTGAGCATAAGCTATAGGAAACAGTGCTTTTCCGTGTGAGCAGATCACAAATGTAAGTGGGCATTTGACCAAGCAGGGCCTTATAAATAAAGATGCACCAGTGAGCAAATCTCCTGGAGGACAACGAAGGCCACCCCACACGAACATACAGATCACAACAATGGGTCAAAGCCCTACAGTTTGTAATAAACCGTAAAGAAGCATGATATACTGAATCGATCTTTTGAAGACACTGGGCAGAAGCATTCATATACAGCAGATCACCATAATCTAAAACAGATAAAAATGTAGCATTCACAAGGCGCTTTTTTTTGTCTCAAAGGAAAAACAAAATTTGTTTGAAAGAAAAATCCCAATTTTAATTTGAGTTTTTCACAAGATTGTCTATGTGAGGTTTAAAGGTCAAAGAATCATCGATTAGAAAGCCAAGATATTTATACGTATGGACCACTTCTATGAGGTCACCCTCAAGAGTGGACACCACAGGGACAGTTTGAGAAGAATTCTTCATGTTTGAAAACAACATTAGCTTGGTCTTATCAGCATTAAGAACCAGAACCAGTATCTAACCAGATTCTTACTCTGGATGGCATTACCTTGGCCTCCAGTAACACTGTGAAGAACCTTGGAGTCATTTTTGACCAGGATATGTCCTTCAACGCACATATTAAACAAATATGTAAGACTGCTTTCTTCCATTTGCGCAACATTTCTAAAGTTAGAAATATCCTGTCTCAGAGTGACACTGAAAAACTAGTTCATGCATTTACTGCTTCCAGGCTGGACTACTGTAATTCATTATTATCAGGATGTCCAAAAAACCTGCTAAAAAGCCTTCAGTTAATGCAAAATGCTCCAGCAAGAGTCCTGACAGGGACTAGAAAGAGAGAACATATTTCTCCTCTTTTGGCTTCCCTTCATTGGCTTCCTGTTAAATCCAGAATTGAACATAAAATCCTGCTCCTCACATAAAAGGTCTTAAATAATCAGGGCCCATCTTATCTTAATGACTATGTAGTACCATATAACCCTATTAGAGCACTTCGCTCTAGCACTGCAGGCCTACTTGTTGTTCCTAGAGTATTTAAAAGTAGAATGGGAGGGACAGCTTTCAGTTTTCAGGCCCCTCTTCTGTGGAACCAGCTTCCAGTTTGGATTTGGGAGACAGACACTATCTCTACTTTCAAGATTAGGCTTCAAACTTTCCTTTTTGCTAAAGCGTATAGTTAGGGCTGGACCAGGTGACCCTGAATCCTCCCTTAGTTATGCTGCAATAGACGTAGCCTGCCGGGGATTCCCATGATGCATTGAGTTTTTCCTTTCCAGCCACCTTTCTCACTCAGTATGTGTTAATAGACCTCTCTGCATCGAATCATATCTGTTATTAATCTCTGTCTCTCTTCGACAGCATGTCTTTATCCTGTTTTCCTTCTCTCACCCCAACCGGTCCCAGCAGATGGCCGCCCCTCCCTGAGCCTGGTTCTGCCGGAGGTTTCTTCCTGTTAAAAGGGAGTTTTTCCTTCCCACTGTCGCCAAAGTGCTTGCTCACAGGGGGTCATATGATCGTTGGGTTTTTCTCTGTATCTACTGTACAATATAAAGCACCTTGAGGTGACTTTTGTTGTGATTTGGCGCTATATAAATAAAATTGAATTGAATTGAATTGAATATATATTCATTTTAAATGGTACAATAGATTACCAGTACCTTAAAAATCCATTGTCCAGAAGCAGGTGTGATAATATTAAAATACAGAAAAAAAATTAAAAGTAATGTAAAATTAAACATCATGGCACTCGTCACTAAGTATTTAAGTCAATACCTTATATAATATCAAAATATGATATTGAAAATTCATTTATGCATATTTTTTAAGTGATTAAAATCATGTCCAGAGTTTTTGCCCACACCATCAGATTGTTTTTTAAAAGTACAAAAAAATCAGGAATGATTGTGGGTAGCTTACACTCTGAGGACCCCATTACCATTACCATTCCTCTTTGATACACATGCCATGAGGTCACTGTTTTAATATTTTTTTTTAATTTTTATTTCATTTATGGCATACCTTTCTGGTAAAACTCTGTGTCACAACCATAGTGTGTCAACACCAAAGTCGATGTAATGCAAGATTTATTTATTTATTTTTTTTGAAAAAGAGCTTAATTTAGGTAGATTGTAGAGGCCATAAGCAAATGATGAAAAACAAGATGACTTCTGTCAGAAAAACATGGGTTATAAGAGAAAGTAGGGTATTTTGTCAGCACCATCAGATGTCAACACCATCAGGATTTCTGTTGACCCTTTTTCTAATGGTGTTGACAAATGCCACAAAAGTGTGCTATTCATCAATTATATTATTTTTATTAATATTTCACTCATATTACTTCCTGTGTATTTTACTGATATTTCTGCTTTACAGATGTTTCGAACATTATCAAATTTGCCTGATCTTGAAACTCATTGTTTATGTATGCATTACTAATCATGTAGGAAAAAGATTAGTCCTCTGCATTTAACCCATTCACTCACTGATGCAATGGGCAGCTACAAATCCAGGATAGCCACTGTTCGTTGGATTTGAACGCCCAACCTTCTGATCATGTGGCATCTACTGAGCTATTTCTGCCCCGAGAGCTGGTCTTTAAGTGATGAAGCATGAATCCTGCTTTCGGGCCCAAACTACTCTGTGTTTATTAAGCCATTGTGCTGTTAAAATGTTTTAATGCTTTTTATCTTGTTCTATTTAATCTGAACAAGCCCCTAAAAACACTCAGTGATCACTGTTGGTCTAACCATCAGAAACACTTGCATTAACTTTTATCCAAAAAGTTAGCGTTCATCCTCCAGCTTCACTTTGTTTATGTTATGCTAACATAGCTGTGTCACTAGCAATCACGTATCACATCATTATATACCAGCTAGTCCAACTTCAGTAACACAACAAAAGTCACTGCTGTTTAGTTTTCTGTCTTCATTTATGTTGGAATGTAGGTGGAAACCAGCGAGCTAACTTCTAGCCACACTGATCGTTTTATTAAAGATGAAAGAATTTAGACAGTTTGTAACTCTCAGTGATGCCGCAGAGTTCCTTTGACTTTGGGATCTGCAGCGGAGTTTGGACCTGGAAACGACTAATGACATCAGACTTAAAGACCGGATAGCATTCCTGTTGCTTAATACATAATAATGCATATGGTTCCGAAAAAATTATAGTGACTAGAAGATGGTACATTTTAGAACGGCAAAGGGGAAGTATCAAAAAAGTATCAAAAAAGGAGAAAAATTAGCCTGAGATGAAGAAAGAGTTGCTCATATAGGAAAGGAAAGATATATACATATATATTATATATATACATAAATATGTATGTATATATATATATACATAAATATGTATGTATATATCTATATATATATATATATATATATATATATATATATATATATATATATATATATATATATATATATATATATATATATATATATATACATATATACATATACATATATATATATATATATATATACATATATACATATATATATATACACATATACACATATACACATATATACATATACACACATATACACATATATATATATATATATATATACATATACACATATATATATATATATATATATATATATATACATATATATATATATATATATATATATATATATATATAAAAAAAAAAAAAAACACCAGCACGCCCTGCGGGTGGTTTATCCTTCAAGCTCGGGTCCTCTACCAGAGGCCTGGGAGCTTGAGGGTCCTCTTGCAGTATCTTAGCTGTTCCCAGGACTGCGCTCTTCTGGACAGAGATCTCCGATGTTGTTCCCGGGATCTGCTGGAGCCACTCGCCTAGCTTGGGAGTCACCGCACCTAGTGCTCCGATTACCACGGGGACCACCGTTACCTTCACCCTCCACATCCTCTCGAGCTCTTCTCTGAGCCCTTGGTATTTCTCCAGCTTCTCGTGTTCCTTCTTCCTGATATTGCTGTCATTCGGAACCGCTTACATCGATCACTACAGCCGTCTTCTTCTGTTTGTCTACCACCACTATGTCCGGTTGGTTAGCCACCACCATTTGTCCGTCTGCATCTGGAAGTCCCACAGGATCTTAGCTTGGTCATTCTCCATCACCCTTGGGGCATCTCCCATTTTGACCTTGGGACTTCCAGGTTATACTCGGCACAGATGTTCCTGTACACTATGCCGGCCACTTGGTTATGGCGTTCCATGTATGCCTTGCCTGCTAGCATCTTGCACCCTGCTGTTATGTGCTGGATTGTCTCTGGGGCATCTTTACACAGCCTGCACCTGGGGTCTTGCCTGGTGTGATAGACCCCAGCCAGGCAAGACCCCATACATATATATATATATATATATATATATATATATATATATATATATATACACATATATACACATATATATATGAACTCACGAAACAGACTATTACTAATAATAAAATACAATGAAAAATTCTAACAGCTACAGTCAGTGATCTCACCTCAGAGTCTCCACTTGACAGTTTGGACTCTCCATTCCAGCACACAGAAGCTTCACTGCTGAATCTGTCAGGACATTCAGACTCAGGTCCAGCTCTGTCAGATGGGAGGGGTTGGACTTCAGAGCTGAGGCCACAACTTCACAGTCAGTCTCTGAGAGTTCACAGCCCGAAAGTCTGTGATGAAGCATACATTATGAATGCGAACACTTTATATTGAATTCCTACTTTTGAGAAACATGTGGACACTCTTGTTGAACATTTTGGTCTCATCAGTGAAGCAGATCTAACTGATATATTACAATAGTTCTCCTTAGACCCTCTCAGACATGCACCCTTTATCATACACTATCACATTATCTGATGGTCAGTTATCAAGTGGATTTGATTAGCAGCAGTCGATATATTTTCCCAGGAAGTCCCTCAGCACCTCTGTCTTCCAGTTAATGAAACAATTGAAGATGAAGACTGCCACCAGAAACTCCTGAATGGTCCAAAGGATGAAGCAGTTGGCTGTTTCTGAGAGTATGTTATCTTCAACTCTTTTAAAGATCTGTGTGAACTCTGAGTATTGCGGCATCTCTGATATTGATGCCACACTGTGGCTCTACCACAGATATTCCTTTATTCTTAAAATTCTTTACTTTTAGTTAATCACCATGAATCATAGGTACAGCTCTTTGATGGTCTTGGCAGAACTTCCCCCTAATTTTTTTTTTTTAATTTATCCAGATCATCAAAGTTGACCAGAACCCTTTTACCTTGCTGCAGTCTTATTACAAAGCCATGAACTATTGCTGTTGTTGATGTCTGCTGGTACCTTTGTGCTTTCAATAACTATATCTATAACTCAGAATGCCAATGCCTGAGACTGGATGAAGTATCAATCAGCCTTAATGAGTTGACAACATGAGAAAGCAGGTGTAAATTAACCCTTTAAAAAGAGAAGAAATACAAATGCAGATCAAATCAAAGATGAATTTGAAAATAATGAAAACAAAGAATTCAAATACATAAATACATAATTGTAGGAACAATGAATGCATAAAAGCATTGTACATATACAACCAAATTGTGGATCATAATAATACTATCTGACTGTCTTGGTTTTTAACATGTCACTTAATAAAAAATATATTTACAATAGTGAAATAAATTCATGAAGTGTATAATTTCAACGGAAGCATCTTAAGAACATTTGAGATAAAATCAAACTGGTGCATTCGAAATAAAGAAGAATACTTAAAAGGTTCATCTAAATTACTAATCTACATTGATTAATGATGTTAATGATCATCTCTGAACTCACCGAAACTTTCTGCAGTTCCTCACAGCTGGAATCAGTCTACGTTTTCCCTCATCTGATGTGTTGTACACCCTCAAATCTAGCTCATCCAGAACTTCCTCTGACATCTGCAGCATGAAGGCCAGAGCTGAGCAGTGGATCTCAGAGAGTTCCTTCTTTGATCTGTTCTCTGACTTCAGAAACTCTTGGATCTCCTGATGTACTGAGAGGTCATTCATCTCCATCAGACAGTGGAAGATGTTGATGCTTCTGTCAGGAGAGATTTCATAACTGTTCATCTTCTTCAGGTTGTTGATGACTCTCTGGATGGTTTCTGGACTGTTCTCTGTCTGACCCAGCAGACCTCTTAAGAGTCGCTGGTTGGAATCCAGACAGAGGCCATGAAGGAAGCGAACAAACAGGTCGAGGTGGCCATTTTTACTTTTAAGGGATTTTTCTGTGACTCTTTTTAGAAACAAATCCAGAGCTGCAACACTGTTTTTATGTTTCCAGGCTTTTCCCAGGAAGTTCTTCAGCACATCTGTCTTCCGGTTGGTGTGACAGTGGAACATGTAGACTGCAGCCAGAAACTCCTGAATGCTCAGATGAACAAAGCAGTAGACCGTTTCTGAAAACATTTCACACTCATCTTGCTTAAAAATCTGTGTGAACACTCCTGAGTACTTTGAGGCATCTCTGATATCGATGCCACACTCTTTTAGGTCCGATTCATTAATCAGGTTTCCTTTCTGCAGCTGATCAAAAGCGAGTTTTCCTAGAGACTCAATCATCTTCCTGTTCTCTGGACTCCAGTGTTTATCTGTCTCAGATCTTTGTTCATACTTGTCATTCTTCAATCTTAGGTTAATCACCACAAGGCGTAGGTACAGCTCTGTGAGGCTCTTAGGCAGAGCTCCATTGTCACTCATTTTCAGCTCTTGCTCCAGAACTGTAGCAGTGATCCAGCAGAAGACTGGGATGTGGCACATGATGTGGAGGCTTCGTGATGTCTTGATGTGGGAGATGATCCTGCTGGCCTGCTCCTCATCTGTGAATCTCTTCCTGAAGTACTCCTCCTTCTGGCTGTCAGTGAACCCTCTGACCTCTGTCACCATGCCAACACAGTCAGGAGGGATCTGATTGGCTGCTGCAGGTCGTGTGGTTATCCAGACGCGAGCAGATGGAAGTAGTTTCCCCCTGATGAGGTTTATCAGCAGCACATCCACTGAGGTGGACTTTCTAGGGTCAGTTAGGATTGTAGTTTTGTGAAAGCTGAGAGGAGGTCGACACTCATCCAGACCATCAAAGATAAACACAACCTGGAAGTCTTCAAAGTTGCAGATTCGTTCTTCTTTGATTTCAGAAAAGAAGCGATGAACAAGTCCCACCAAGCTGAACTTTTTCTCTCTCAGCACATTCAGCTCTCTGAAAGTGAATGGAAATATGAACTGGATGTCCTGGTTGGCTTTGCCTTCAGCCCAGTCCAGAGTGAACTTCTGTGTGAGGACTGTTTTCCCAATGCCAGATACTCCCATTGTCAGAACTGTTCTTACTGGTGCTTTTCTTCCAGGTGGCAGTTTAAAGATGTCTTCTTGTCTGATTTTTGTTTTTGGTCTGTCTGGTTTCCTGGATGCTCTTTCAGTCTGTCTGACCTCATGTTCACCATTGACCTCTGCAGTCCCTCCCTCTGTGATGTAGTGCTCTGTGTAGATCTCATTCAGTTGGGCTTTGATTCCTGCTCTAGCAATCCCCTCAGATAGACACCGGAACTTCTTTTTCAGCTTTGACTTGAGTTTAGGTTGACATTTTTGAATAATCTCTGAATGAAATAGCAACAGATAAGATCATCTGTCAGTAAAGGATCAGTCTATACAGTATCAGGAAAAAGTTATTCACTTGCATTTATAGACTAATCAATCATAAAATCTTATTAGAACATCATTTAACTTAGAATTAAGAACTAATGTGTTTTATTTTACGTAAACAATAAAATCCAAATGAGCACAGGAGTTCATATTGTGAAACAGGGGAGCAAGGTAATAGGCTGAAAACAGTATGGAATGAAAGGGCACAGGAAAGGCTAATACACACAATACACAGAAGGCTATAAAAGGAGTGGAAACAGTTTGGGCAAATGGAGCTTAGGTGAAGAGTAAAAACACCTGCTCCTGTGCGCTTTGGTCAAACTGGGAGTCCTTTTCAAGATTTCGGAAACTGTATACAAAGTTTTTTGGATAAGTATAAAAAGACAAAAAAGAGTGTATGTGTTTCATATCTGTTCTCCTCCTGATAAGCACCCATATTTCTATTCTATCTTGTTTCATGCTTTAGTTTTCATTCTCTTTTTGGTATCCTGTGCTTTGGCTTCAATCACAACTTTCATTAATTGCCCTTCTTGGAACCTTTTAAAGAAGTGTACGAAATAACAGCTGTTGAAAATAGCTGAACACTATGGGGTTGATGTTGCTGGCTGTAGCCCTATAGCTGACATTAAAGCTAGTTAGTCATTCAGCAAGCAAGCAATTTATTTATATAGCACTTTTGTCATGGTCCTGGGTCATGACAAACAACTCCCGTGGGCTACTCAATAGTCGTGGAATTTTCAAAGATATCCAGAAAAGGGATGCAAAGTTTATAAAGTGTGGTTTTTAATGCAGTTTTGGTTCCTGTGCCCCTCAGGTCCAGTGTATGTTTAGTTCTGTCGTTGTGTTTGTCTTCTCTTTCCCCAGTCAGTCATGTCTCATGTCACTGCTGTCTCTGTACTCTGTTCAGTGTCTAGTCTGGGTCTCTGTGTCTGTTGTGTACTCCCTGGCTTTTTTTGACAGTTCAGCTCTATGTTCAGCCTCTGTCCCCCGTCTCGTCTGTGTAATTAGTACCAGCTGTTTTTCCCTTCTGTCTCCCATTTCCTGATTACTCTGTCATGCATGTTAGTCCCCTGTCCTTCCCTGTTTGGTGTTAAATCATACCTTAATATCTGCCTTTGTGTTCTGTTCATCATGTTGTTCAGTTCAGTTCTGTATTTACTAGTGCCAACAATAAAGCTGAGTTTTTTTTAGTTCACATTTTAGTCTCTACGAGTCTGCATTTGGCTTCTCCATATCTGCCTGCTTGCACACAGCCTTGACGAAATCCATACAGGACATTATATCTTTTACCTCCCATCCAAGGGGGGAGAGGTGTCACGGTCCCCATGCCTGACTGGCTGGCCCAGTATGGCTACATATGTTTGTTTGTGTTGAATCTCTCTCTCTTCCCTCTCACCGCCTGGCCGGAGTTCATTGCGGCCTCTGCCTCTGGCTGCACACCTGCAAGCCTGCAAGCCTGCAAGCCTATGACTCTTCACTCAAGCCTCATTACTTAAGGCAGCAGCTAGGAGCACCTCGTTGCTGGATTATTGTGTAACCCACGTCAGTTTACTCAAGTTGTCAGCCTTTCTTTTGAGTTGCCGTTCAAGTGTTTTTCTCCTTTGATGTTGTTCTTTACATCTCGGTGGAGATACTGCTAGCCAGCGGAGGGTTTGCAGCTGAAGCCTATAAGGTGCGTGGTGAGTCGGCAAATCACTGGTGTGGAGAAGATTCCAAGGAGGAAATTGGTGTTGTGAAAAGATTCTTGTGTTTTGTTCTGGATTTCCTCATGACCTCGGTGACTTTTCCTTCACCCCTGCACTTTTACATTTGCAAAAAAAAAGAACTTGTCTTTCATAGATCAGTCTGCGTCTTAGTCTTTCCAGTGGCCCATGACAAGAAGAGTCTTTCTACTTCAGTAAAATAGCTCATCTGGCCAGCAGTAATAAAAAATGTAATGTTCTGAGTCTGAAGTTGAGCAACTTCAAGCTTGACCGCGCCAAACATAACACAGAGTGGCTCTGGTTTTATTTGATGCCGCAGGACTTCAGACATTGCATGGAAACCAGTTCCAAAAGCCCTGGACCAGTGCCCCATGATCTATCTCAAACTGAATGAGTGTGTGTCGAGCGCACATTGATATATTGTGAAATTGGCAGAGGATAGAGTCCCACAGTTCATCTGTGATATGAAAGTTAAGGTCCGGTCCAAACAAATAGACCAACATGGTAAGGCCATGCTGATCCACTTGGTAAAGTAAATCCGCTAGGCATCTTTTTTTGCCTTCAGACAACAATTCCGATGGCTAAAGATCCAAACGGGACAGGCAAAAAAAAAAAAAAAAAATGGAAAAAAGGAAACAGCGAAGCTCTCTGCTTCTGAGTTCAATAAATGCAGCTCTTTCATTTTTTTGTTTTTTACATCTACCTCGCTGTGAGGTTGTAGTGAAAGTTAACTTGTGCAACACTAACCTCATAAAAAAAACAGGAAAAAAAAGAAAAGAAAAAAAAGTTAAGGTCCTGTTCCCATTTAGATTTGATGGCAGCTACTGAAGTACATTCTAAGTTGGAAATTAAATTGTACAAGGCTAGAGGTTGGATTGACTATTAAAAAAAATCATCTATGAGGTTGTCTGGAGGTTTTGGGGGAATTGTACTGTCATAGTCTGCACACAGTGGTGTGCCATGAAGCCGCTCGAACTTTTTTCCAATTACGGAATGATAGTGAGTCGTGACACTTGCGCTCATGAAATACACACCTAGTTGTTCATGCCACAGAAATATCGGGAAATTATTTTCCAAGCAGCTCATTGCAACCCCATGACAGGGCATATGGGATGTGATAAAAGTCTGGAAAGAATAATGGCAAATTTTATTGGCTGGGCATCTGGGCAGACATGTGCCGATGGTAAGTGTCATGCTTGGACTGTCAGCTGGTCAACCAGCCAGCTGTTCCAAAAGCCCCATTGCACCCATTACCATTAATGGAGGTCCCATTTCACCGGAGTGCAAGTGGCTATCACTTTGTTCTGGTGGATTATGCAATGCGATACCTGGAAGCACAGGCAGCACAGTGGCACGGTGGTTAGGACAATTCCACGGTGGTTAGGACAATTCCACCATCAGACCAGGGTCTTTCTGTGTTTGTATGTTCTCCCCGTGTTTGTGTGGGTTCTCCCCGGGTACTCCGGCTTCCTCCCACAGTCCAAACACATGCAGTTAGTGGGGATAGTTTAATTGACTAATCTAGATTGCTCATAGGTGTGAATCTGTGAGTGAATGTGAGTGCAAATGGTTGTCTGTGTCTCTATGTGTTAGCCCTGCGACAGACCGGCGACCTGTCCAGGGTGCACCCTGCCTTTCGCCCTATGATAGCTGGGATAGGCTCCAGCTGGGACAGGCTCCCTCTGTGACCCTGAAAAGGATAAGTGGAAGCGAATGGATGGATGGATGGATGCCTGGAAGCAGTGCCGCTGCACACTATCTCTGCTCAGCGAATGTGCAGAGTGTGACATCTCCCGAGTCGGTATTCTGAAAGAAATACTGACCGACCACGGCACATGAGGTGACTATGGGGTGGTACGGTCAGACAAGGGAGGAGCCACACAGATATATCTGTGCTCACTGAGCACTATATTGAAATGTAGCCTGGCGTGACGGCCCTACATGCTACCTGAACATGAGAGACAAATAGTTGTAGCTCCATAGTTCTGGTCATGAAGAAAGACAGGTCTATATAGATAGGTCTACATGGTTCTGTGTTGATTATTGTTAGGTGAATGTGGTGTCATTGTTTGATGCTTACCCAGGGTCAACAATCTCCTATAACGGTTAGGCACTGCCCGTTTTTCACAACACTGGATTTGATCAAGGGCTACTGGCAGATTCCCTTATCTGCGGAGTCCAGGGGAAAAACTGGTTTCTCCACTCCATAGGGATTGTGCCATTTTGTCCCACTTCCATTCAGCTTGTTGGGAGCCCCCACCACCTTTCAGCATCTCATGGATCGGGTGCTGCGGCTGCACGCTGCACATGCTGCCACCTACTTTGATGATGTTATCATCTACAGTGACACCTGGGCAGAGTATGTGCAGTGGGTGGCTGCAGTCCTGGAGTCCCTGAGGCAGGAAGGGCTTAAAGCCATCCCGAAGAAGTGTGCGGTTGGACGGAGGGAGGTACAGTATTTGGGGTACCACTTGGGGGGTAGGCAGGTGCGTCCTCAGGTGGAGAAAACAGCAGTGATCGCATCCTGCCATGCCCCCAGACCAAAAGGGAGGTGAGACGGGTCCTGGGGCTGGCCAGCTACTATCGCCATTTGTGCCTTGGTTTGTAGACGTGTGTGTGAATGTGTGTGTGAATGGGTGGATGACTGGATGTGTAAAGTGCTTTGGGGTCCTTAGGGACTAGTAAAAGCGCTATACAAATACAGGCCATTTACCATTTAGACCTGACCAGCCCCTTAACTGAAAAGGTGCCCCAGATCTGGTCTGGTGGACGGGGCAGTGCCAGGCAGTGTTTGTGCAGGTTAAACAGGCTCTCTGTGGGGAGTTGCTGTTGTACATGCCTAACTTTTCCCTCTCTTTTCTTCTGCAGACAAGACACCTTGAACAGAGGACTGGGGGCTGTTTTGTTCTAGCACGTAAGGGGAGTCAACCAGCTGAATGTGTTGACTGCAGGGGAGGGGTGGCACAGTGAGCTCTCAGGGATGCGCGGAGGTGTGGCAGGGAGGCAGGTATGTCTGTTCAGCCCTTATTTACTCTTTTTCCCTCTGTTCAAATAAAGTGATGGTGGAGACGGAGGAAGAGAGACTGAAACAGCTATGGAGTTACTGTTTCTCGCGCTCATTGGGCCAAAACAAGAGAAGAGAGCTGGTTAAGGCATTCAGACAGACTGTGGTTAAGGGTATAGATAATATTAAAAAGTCGTCGTATGTTAAAGAAGGAATGCCGATTTGGTGGGGAGAAATTTTAACTTATCAAATCAAATCAAATCAAAGTTTATTTATATAGCACATATTAAAACAACAGTGTTGACCATAGTGCTTCACAGTCAGTCAAAACACAAGACAATTAAAACAAACAATAAAATAGGACAACAAACAATAGGTAACAACACAATAAGCTAAAATCAGCCAACTAGTTAGAATCAAAGGCCAAAGTAAACAGATAAGTTTTAAGACGAGATCTAAAAGACTGGATAGACTCGGCCATACGAATATGTACAGGGAGGTTATTCCAGAGTCTAGGTGCCATGATTGCAAAGGCCCGGTCTCCTCTCGACTTCATTCGAGACCTAGGTTGTGCAAGGAGCAAGTGATTGGATGATCTAAGCGCTCTGTTGGGATTATATAGGTGAAGTAGGTCAGAGAGATAGGTGGGCGCTAAATTATTCAGAATTTGAAAAGTGAACAAAAGAATTTTAAAATCTATGCGATATTTAACAGGGAGCCAATGTAGTTTGGCTAAAATAGGAGTTATGTGTTCATGGATTCTTGTACCTGTTAAAAGACGCGCAGCTGCATTTTGAATTAACTGAAGCCGATAAAGAGAAGAGTGTTGGAGGCCTGAGTAGAGGGAGTTACAGTAGTCCAATCTGGATGTGATAAATGCGTGAACAAGCTTTTCAAGTTCCTTTAAAGGAAGGAACGACTTAGACAAAAGTTTTTACATCCATATTTAACAAAGATATAGGCCTGTAGGAAGCACAGTCAGTTGAGTGCTTGTCCTTTGTAAGTAACACCATGATACATGCCTGGTAACATTACTGTCATGTGAAAGCTGTGTGCAGGCAGGAGGACCCAAAATGCAGACATTCTGAGGAAAATGTGAATTCAAACTCAGCTTTTTTGCTGGAAGGCAAGGCAAAACAGAAAACTAAATAAACTGAGAATACAAATACCTAACTGACAGGCAGATGGACAGAACACACAGCATAGGATGATGGAGATCACGACACAGACAGTGGAAAACACAGGGCTTAAATACACAGAGGGAGCAATCAGGGAATGGGAAACAGGAGGGAAAAGTGTTCCGTAAGTATTCCGTAAAAAAGTGAGTTTTCTTTCCACAGCGAAAAATTCAAGATCAATTCTGAGCAAGCACCCAGCACACTGCCAATGGAATGTGAAATTCAGAGGCCAGGACTGCCATAATGAATTAATTAAATACACCATTAAATAATGAATTAAATGTGGCAATAATTAATTAAAATCAGAAATAATTAATTACATAAATATTTACAACACATGTAATTAATTAATTATTGCCACATTTAATTAATTATTGACATATTTAATTAATTAATGACACATTTAAATAATTATGGACAGTTTAAATTAATTATTTAATGATTTATTTATTTAATTTATTTTGGCACTTTTGTCCCCTTCATCTCTCTCCTTGAAATAATTTTATCTGTCAGCCTCACCCATCAAACTAAGTGGGCGGTTTGTTTACATATTCCACTCTCCATGTTCCACATGTTGCATTCGCAGATTGTCGTTTGCACCGAACGATCCTCTCTTTCCGCCTGGTCTTGTGTCTCTGTGCTTCTGTAACATAAAGAACGAGCTGACATGTTTCTAATGACACCAGCGATCAGCTCAGCAGGCCCTCAGTTTACCTGCATGCATCCTGCTCCTCATCTGTCAGCAGTTGTTTAACACCTGCTGCTAATTCAAGAAACACGCCCACGTTACCTGGTGATAGTCACAGTTTAACTGCGCAGCCGGTGCTCGATATAACGCAATGTCAGCGCATTTTTCTGCACAAGATAAGTAAATATAGTTTTTTTTTCGAGCGCAGAGCTGCTGGAGCTTGTTACCCAAAAGAGCACTTTATAGGCGAACCCACTTTATCAGCGGCCAACACAGCTTTGAAACCTCACCTGAGTTTTAGCTCTCAGTGGTTAAACGCTGGACTTAATTTACTCAGGTTTTGTCTGTCGGGTCACGTGTACTTCCCTGTTTTATTTACAACTGAGCAAATCGGTTTGGCTGAGGCTAAAGTTAGGTTTCATAACTGCATAGTTTTACAGACGTTTAATGGTGACAAGTCACCCACATGCAGCCAAATCATCCCCATCCTGGCCAAGCTGGAGGCACATTTCAGACGATGTGATGAAGACAGTGTTTTCACCTCTTCAATAAAAGACAAAGTCTGGGGTAGTCTGCTTCACTGGCACATGTGTTAGACTGAACCATTCACTTTTCTTTATCTGATGTGTTTTGGATTTAACAGTGAATTTTGAGATTAAACTGACTTGACTGAAAATGTTTTATACAAAGAGGAAAGAGAGGGCACATTTCCACCGAGAGGAGCAGAGTTTGCAACAGCATGTTCATCATGAAGACTGCAACCTGGACAGAAATATTATATCATCTGTTTTTTAATAGTTATCCAACTGTATTCTAAGCACCAGCTGTCTGTTAGAATTTTTAGAGTTTACTTAACTAAAAATAAATGAGGTTAACATATAATTTGTGTGATTTTTTTCTCTCTTTTTTTCTCTCTTTTTTCTTTTTTTCTTTTTCGGTCATGTTATGTTTAACTGTCAAAGGCTTGTTACAAACTATGAAACACATTGTGCAGACTAGAGCAGGGCGATATGGCCAAAAATATTTATCACGATATATATCCTCTGACACCTCAGACACTTCACACCTCCTCTATTCACCCTGCTCACTCCTCCCCACCCCCAACAACAGCATCCAATACACACTCAACACAAGGCTCCAGCCTGTCTCTCTCAACCACCCAGGTTAGGAGGGAACTGAGGAGGATTAAAGCCAAGAAGGCAGCGGGTCCAGATGGCATCAGCTCGAGGGTCGTCAGGTCCTGCGCGGACCAACTGTGTGGGGTGATGGAGCACCTCTTCAACCTGAGCCTGAGGCTGGGAAGAGTCCCACAGCTCTGGAAAACCTCCTGTGTTGTACCAGTGCCAAAGACTTCACGCCCAAGGACCTCAACAGCTACAGGCCGGTGGCTCTGACATCCCACCTGATGAAGACCCTGGGCGGTTGGTCCTGGCTCAGCTTCGGCGCCTTGTGAGCTCATCACTGGACCCACTTCAGTTTGCCTACCAGCCTGGCATTGGGCGGATGATGCCGTAATTCACCTCCTACATCGTTCCCTCGCTCACCTGGAGACCGCTGGGAGCACTGTGAGAATCATGTTCTTTGATTTCTCCAGTGCCTTCAACACTATTCTTCCCTCGGTTCTGAAGGACAAGCTGGAGAACTCTGGAGTGGACCATCACCTCACTACCTGGATTCTGGACTACCTCACCGACCGACCACAGTATGTGAGGACTCAGGGCTGTGTGTCGGACAGGGTCGTCTGCAGTCACAGGGGGCCCCACAGGGAGCGGTTCTGGCTCCGTTCCTCTTCACCATCTACACTGCAGACTTCTCCCACAACTCCACCCAGTGCTTCCTGCAGAAGTTCTCTGATGACTCTGCAATAGTCGGCCTCATCACTGATGGGGACGACAAGGAGCTACAGAGAACTGACTCAAGACTTTGTGGACTGGTGCCAGCTGAACTACCTCCAGATCAATGCCAGTAAAACCAAGGAGCTGGTGGTAGACTTCCGCAGAGCACAAACATCCTCCACTGCAACCACTGAACATCCAAGGTATGGACATTGAGGCTGTGAACAGCTACAGGTACCTTGGTGTTCATCTGAACAACAAACTGGACTGGACTCATAATTCAGGCGCCCTCTACAGGAAAGGGCAGAGCAGGCTGTACCTGCTGCGGAGACTCAGGTCGTTTGGGTGGAGGCCCACTCCTGAAGACCTTCTATGACTCTGTGGTGGCCTCAGCCATCTTTTACGGTGTGGTCTGCTGGGCGGCAACATCTCTGCTGGGGACAGGAAGAGACTGAACAGGCTGATCAGAAGGGCCAGCTCTGTTCTAGGATGCCCTCTGGACCCAGTGGAGGTGGTGAGTGACAGGAGAATGGCGGCTAAGCTGTCATCCCTGTTGGACAACATCTCTCACCCCATGCATGAGACTGTGACAGCACTGAGCAGCTCCTTCAGTGGGAGACTGCGGCACCACGGTGTGGGACGGAGAGATTTCGCAGGTCTTTCCTCCCCACTGCTGTCAGACTCCACAATAAAGACTTTTGCAGCTGATCAAACACACACATCCACACATGTGCAATAAGACTAATGTGCAATAATCTTTTCTGGCATCGTTGTATTTTTACTCAGTTGTATATAGCATTTGTATTCTATTTTTATCTTATTGTATATTTTATTCTATTTTATTCTACTGTATATAGTATTTTATTTTATTCTATTCTGTACAGTTGTGTACTGTATTTTTTCTTATTTTATTTTATTCTAATTTTTGCTTCATAACTTTTTCACTGTCCACTTCCTGCTGTGACAAAACAAATTTCCCACGTGTGGGACTAATAAAGGTTATCTTATCTTATCTCATCTTATTTGAAAATTTGCGATAACGATATAACTGACGATATATTTGATGCGAGACAAAGTACAACTACACAACTTTACTAGCGCAAAAAAACCCCATCCATTTATTTTCACTTAATCAAGCAGCTGTTTTTTTTATATGCATTAAAGCTATATAAAAATTTAACAGTGCAAATGCAAATTCCTTGCTGAAAGTTTAACCAAAAGGCATTTCCAGTAGAAATGGGCTGACATATCCTGAGCATAACCATGTATAATATCCACTGAAGTTAAAAAGAGGTGCTTTGCAACATTAAACTGCAGTGTGCCAAATAGAAAAGCCAAATATGTATTTTTCGGACCATAAGGTGCACAGGATTATAAGCGAAACAAAGCAGTCAGATAAATCAAACTTTATTCAACTCATTCTTTTTGCTTCCTCCACTTCTATACCATTGATTCATTAATGTTGTATTCTATCACAGCTGCTCTATTCCCATGTTGTTGCAGTGACTAACCTCGTATTGTGGATGGATTATCTCAGTTGTTCTCCTCACTGAAGTTTGGTCCGTTTACAGCATCCTGCCATGCGACTGCATTTGTCTCTAATCATCAGGAACCTTCGTGTTAACTTTTATCGAGTGGAAAAGCGTTACCGTTCATCCTCCAGCTTCACTGTTTATGTTATGCTAACACAGCTGTGTCGCTAGCGATCACATAGCACATCATTATATACCAGCTAGCCCAACATCAGTAACCTTACAAATGTCACTGCTGTTTAGTTTTCTGTCTTCATTTATGTTGGAAGTGATAGCAGAGCTGTACGTTTGAATTTTTTTTAGAAATCTCTAAGTCAGAACATGCTATATCATGCTTAGGTAACTAGCGAAACTAGCGAGCTAACTTCCGCTAACTTCCTGGTAACTCCTAACTCCGTTAAATGTAATAAATTCTGTTTTCATGGATGCCTGGATGTTAAACACCTGTTAAAGCAGCAATGCTGATCGTTTTATTAAAGATGAAAGAATTTAGACAGTTTTTAACGCTCAGTGATGCTGTGTGTTCGTTTGACTTTGGGACCTGGAGCGGATGGAGTTTAGGACCCAGGTTACTCCCAGATTTACAAGCACCTTAGTCCGACAAATCCGGCAATAACAACGGCCCGCTTGCATGTTCTATAAAAAAATGTGCTTTGTTGTGTATCTGACGGACAAACACCAAACCAGTTCCACATCACTGAAGTTGCACCATTTTTACAAACCAATTCTGGTTCATCCATTTCACTCGACAATCGGCCATGTGCGTATGAAAACAAAGGCACTGCGCATGCGCGTTTTACCCACATTCTATCACGATATTTCATTTTCTTATCGTTGCCTAACATTATACCGGTATTACCGTGAACGGTATAATATGGCCCAGCCCTAGTGCAGACTTCTGGATGTTAGAAGAAAACTAATACTGCTCATGAATGAGACTAAAGACAGGAAGGTGTCCTTTAAAACTAAACATGTTAATAGGACCTCCCTATTTATATCATAGTTTATGATATAGCACGTGTATTTCAGTAATAGCCTACTCATTTCAGTGTAGTGGTGAACAGTCACACAGCTCACGTGGGTAGTGATGGGATTTCCAGCTCTTTTTAGAGTAGTGATGGTAAATTTGATTCTTTTTACTGAATCGAGTTTTAATGAGTCACTCACCAAAGTGAATCGGGTTTCTTGAGTCATTTGAGTCAGTTGACCAGAAAGTGCAAAAATGTATATTTTCACTCAAAATTAATTTGTTTATCTTTTAATGTAAATCCTACTGCTAAGATGAATGATTGTAAAAGAAAACAACTATTTTCTTTAGAGCAAAAAAGAACAAAAAAATTCTAAAGGGAACATTTATTAATTTTTATTTTATTTGTATTTTCCTTAAATGTGTCAAATATATATTTTCTCATCTAAATGTCCACTGAGCTGTGAGCCAGGGGGCGATGAAGTGCCTTAACATTGGTTGCCAACCAAGAAGAAGAAGAAGAAGAAGAAGAAGCTGTGAGCCAGGAGGGAGGGGGTGAATCAGTGAGTGATTCTTAACAGGAAGGGAGGGGGTGAGTCAGTGAGTCAGTGATTCGTTCAACTCGTTTGAGCTGTGAGCCAGGAGGGAGGGGGTGAGTGATTCGCCTTACGCTATGATTCAGCACAGCGAGTGGGTGAGTGAGTCAGTGATTTGTTCAACTCGTTTGAGCTGTGAGCCAGGAGGGAGGGGGTGAGTGATTCGCCTTACGCTATGATTCAGCACAGCGAGGGGGTTAGTGAGTCAGTGATTCGTTCAACTCGTTTAAGCTGTGAGCCAGGAGGGAGGGGGTGAGTGATTCGCCTTACGCTATGATTCAGCACAGCGAGGGAGGGGGTGAGTACCTCAAATGTGCTGTTAGCATGCTAGCTGAGCGATGCTACTGTGAACCGAGGAGCTATTGTCTTGATGTGAGCTTCTACTCAGGGTTTTTTCTTCCAGTTCAGAGCAGGAATGTTTTTGTTAATAAACTGGCTGTTGTTTATTTCCCCACAATTTTAATTATAAGCTAGATGTATTTCTACTAATGGAATTAGTTTGCTAACAGCAATAGGAATGAGTCAGTGAGTCAGTTGCGCTTGTGAATCATGATTCACGAGTCAGTAAAGTGATTCTCGAGTATTGAACGATTCGTTCACGAATCGAACATCAGTATTTTAGAGAACCGGCTCTTTCGGTTCGGCTCACTCAAAAGAGCCGGCTCTTTCGGCTCCGAACCGGCTCTTCAGGTTGTTTTGTTGCTTTAATTAATTTATTATTAACAATAATATAAAATTATGCACAAAAGAAATTACTAATGTAAAAAAAAAAAGTGGTTTTATTTATATATAAATATATGCGGTGGCCCCTAGAGAGAAAACACGTACAAACTCCAAAGCACATGTCTAGCATGAACTGAACTTCCAAAATAGAGCTACTTAGATCACTTAAATTACACAATTGAAAGCATATGTGTGTTGTTTGTGTATTTATACACAAGCACTCATATATAATCAAATAATTAAAAAAAAAAGTTCATTTACCTGCTACTACCACACACCAAATCCGGTTGTTGGTACTTGCTGGCTTGTGTAGCCACTAGGTAACAAAAGCTCAACACTGCGCCTAGCATCCTGGAGCACTTCTGTTGTCTTTTGTACGTGTTTTGGAGTTTTTACATGCTACTGAGTTTTTACGTGTTTTAGAGTTTGTACGTGCTTCGGGGTTTGTACTTGCTTCGGAGTTTGTACGTGTTTTGGAGTTTTTACGTGTTTTGGAGTTTGTGTGTGCTTTAGGGTTTGTACGTGCCTCAGAGTTCGTACGTGTTTTGGAGTTTTTACATGCTATGAAGTTTTTACGTGTTTTACAGTTTTTACGTGTTTTACATTTTGTACGTGTTTTACAGTTTGTACATGCTTCGGGGTTTGTACGTGCTATGGAGTTTTTACGTGTTTTGGAGTTTTTACGTGCTTTGTCTCTGGGGGTCACCGTAAATATACTTTTATTTATTCACTCCACATAAAATGTAATAAATAAATCATATAATACAAAAACCAACTAGTCACAGTTCAACTATTTAAATTTTCAGCTTTTTCCTTTTACAAATTTAAACACTGCAAACCACAACACAATTAAATATAAATTAAATATAAATTAAAAAATGAAAAACAAAAAGAACATGCACATTCTCTGTCATATGGGCCTGCATGAATAAACTTTCTGAATCCTTTATCATCTGCAACTGAAAATAGTTGTGGATGATTACTATACCTTTCTAATGTGACATTGTTGTCCCTGGCTCTCTTTCTCTCTCTCCCCCTCCGCTCTGTTCCTCTGCTACTGAGTGTAATTACCGCTCCTCCCCAGCGCAAAGCACAAGGCTCGCATGCAGAGTGAAGCGGAAAAAGGGCGAGAGAGGGTGAGAAGAAAAAAAACCCACGGCTCGCGATAAGGAGCCGGCTCACGTCGTTCACTTCAAAGATACGGCTCTAAGAGCCATTTCGTTTGCGAACGACCCATCACTACACGTGGGCGTTATCTGTGATACTCCTTAACTATCATTTATCCAAGTTAACTTCAGTTAACCATTCAGACAGTTCTTCTTCATTGTTGCGTTAGACTGCTATATTTTTTTGTTCTTTATGCTGTAGATTTTCACGTCTCTGGAATAGTTGGCAGTAATAAGGATGATTTAAAAAAAAAAAAAAAAAAAAAGGATGATTTTCTGTTAAATCATATTGGTGTGACCCGTGACATATTTGTAGATGACAGATTAGAGACTCTGTGTTAACTCAGAGAGCTGAAGATATCGTGGATATGCTGACCTCGCTCCGTGGTGCACAGGGCCATTTACCCTCATGATTAATATTCACAATAAAAATATTAGCCGAACATCATGAAATCTGTATGTGTTTCATAGTGTCGAACAACCTTTGTACAGTTAAAGCCAACAGTTACTACTTTTATGCGTTTATACGCAGGTCACGCTGATTACTGAACAAAAACCCAAAGATCAGCTGTTAATCGAATTTATTTGCTCTCTCTCCTCCTTAAACATGTTTTTAATGTTAGTTATAATTCAGAATTGGCGACTGAAACACGTAGGACACATAAGAACATCGGGAAATAAAACCCTGATGAATATAACCTCAGTAAAAGAAGTCAGTGTCAGAGGGGGTTATTACAGCTGTGTACCGGGGCCTGCGCTTTGTCGGTGGTAATAACAGCTCGATTGCTTGCGAGGCGAGCGGGTTCATCCTACACTTTGCCGTGAGACTGGGCAGACATCTCCGAAATCATCGAAGTACTTTTGCAAAGAGGCTATATCTTGAAAAACCGACCAGACATATGAAGATTAAACCACTACATTCTACAAAACCACTACAAAAATATTAAAATGGTATTTGGTGACACACAAACAGGGTTTTTCAAAGTTCAGTTCTGTTAGTTTCCACATGCCGGTTGTTGTGTGCTAAAAACAATGGCGTTTCAGCAACATAGAAAAGGATCCTGGTGTTATTTGTCTCACAGAAACAGTTCATAACTTCCCTTCAATTCATTCATGTCACAAAAGTTAAACCTGTTTCTCCATCACCTGTTCAGCTGTGATGATTCAGTAAGGACATCTCCTGGTTTCATCTTCATGTTTCCCTCTCACCAGGATATCCAAACCAACATCATGACCAGCAGCTTTTACAGCTGTGGCTCCAGCAAACATCAGCTGATTATAGAAATTAATATTAAATAAATTCCAACAACAGCTGATCAAGCTTAAACGTGCTGCTGTTGCTTAGCGCGACATCCACCGGTTTCCCTGTTCTGGTGCAAAGTGGGCGATAAACAAACAGGAGAGAAAAGCCGATCAGCTGATCATTGATCAGTTTCATGATTGAAGTAGCAACAGGCGAGAGAAGGGGAGAGAATGAGAGGAGAAGAGGCAGCTGTGCAGCATAATGAGAGAATAACTCAAGCTTTGTGTCTTTTTTTCCATTCTAGCTAAAGTCCAGGACAAACTGTTGCTTTTCGGCTCAATACGAAACGTGTAATATTTTCTCTCAATGCGGGACGAATCCGTTTTTACGGGACGGTTGGCAACTCAACTTTATGAATAAAATAAAGTTCACTATCAGTAACATCATAGCACCCACCCAGCTGTATAGAAACGCCGTCATGCTAGCTAGTACGCAGTATGAGTTATTGTAACTGACTGTAAAAAGTCAGCACAACGAAAATAAACTCCACCTTAACTTGGTTTATATCTGACCCAGATAGACTGCAGGTCATAACTTCTTACCTGAAGTTCAGTTCACCTGATACTCGGACCGGCGGCCCCCTCGAGTCTCTTTTCCTCCTGCCTCCCCTTTCTCTCATTCACCTGCTGGCCTCTGGGAGCTCAGCCATAGCCACCACGAAACAACTGAGTTATTTTTACACATCAACCAGCATCTGGACAATCCACCACCTTACTAAAAAAGTAAAAAAATCATTGGCCCATAAAAACGAAAAATCACTCCAGCTGTGACCCCGAGTAATCCCAAAATACGAGGGGGGTGAAAACGAGAGAGTGAGCCGGCCTTGCTGTCAGCCAGGCCGGGTCGCTTGTCAGCCAGGCCGCAGTAGCTAGCTAGCCGGCTAGCTGTCAGCCGGGACCGAAAACGTCTGAACACTTCTGCTAATATGGGATGTCTTGATGGAACAAGCAGATATTTGAAGGTTACACAGCTACATTCTTGCCTGAAAATATCTTAAAAGTTTACTTTGTGACCTGGAAACAGTAATAAGAGCAATATGAAAATTAAGTGGTAGCCGCCATTGTTTGATTCGGCAGAGGCGTGCTATGAATCGTGGGATATGGTGCTTTCCATGAAGCATACACCCTTTCAATTACCGTAACTCCTGAATGGTTTGCGCAAACTTAAAAATTCCAATGGTTCGTGAAAGCAACGACGCTGTGCGCTCCGTTGACATTAGAGTCAATAAGGTAATCCCAAGCCCTGGGAAAACAAGGGTACATAGGCCGTATCACTCCCAGCATACCACTAGAGAGAGCCAACACACCAAATGTTGTGTGGATGCTGTAACGCTGAAGCTGAAATGAAAATAGCAGAAATGGCAGAATATTGTAAAATTTGAACGGTGAAAATAGCACAAACGCTGAGGAAGTAGTTTGTGCAGCTTGTACATGCAGTGCTGCCATCTTCTGTTTCAGTCCATTATTACACTCTTAAATCCTACTACTTATTCCTGCGTCTTTTGTGATCTTACAAAGCTTCAAACGACGCGTCGACTATTAAATCAGTCGTCGACGATTTTGATAGTCGACGTAATCGTGATTAGTCGACTAATCGTGGCAGCCCTAATATATATATACACACACACACACACACACATATATATATATATATATATATATATATATATATATATATATATATATATATATATATATATATATATATACAGTTAAGCCCAAAATTATTCATACCCTGGCAAATTTTGACTTAAAGTTACTTTTATTCAACTAGCAAGTTATTTTTGACTGGAAATGACACAGGCGTCTCACAAAAGATAATAAGATGATGTACAAGACGCATCATTGTGGAAAAAAAAAATATTTCTCAGCTTTTATTTACATTTGAGCAAAAAGTATCATGTCCAGAATTATTCATACCCTTTACAAACTGTCACAGTCTCTGGGAAAATCCAAAGTTCCATACCATTCCAAATAGTCAAAGCTGTTCTAAAGCATCCCAATTACCCTGATTAATTGGAAATAGCTGTTTTGATCAACTCAACAGGTGAAAAAACAGCAGGTCTCTGCAGGTGGTCTGTGGACAGTCATGGCTAAGACAAAGGAACTCAGTGAGGACCTGCAGCTGTGCATTGTGGCTGCTCACAAGTGAGGAATGGGCTACAAGGCCATATCCAAATGTTTTCAAGTTCCAGTGGCCACAGTGCAAAGTATTATTAAAAAATACAAGATGTTCCGCACTGTGGAAAATCTCAGAGGACGTTGTCGGAAGCCAAAAGTGACACCTGTGCTGGCCAGGAGAATAGTGAGAGAGGTGAAAAAGAATCCAAGGATCACCACCAAGGCCATTCTGGTGAATCTGGGCTCTGCTGGTGGCAATGTCTCAAGCCAGACAGTCCAACGGACACTGTTGGGTTCCACGGATGCAGACCAAGGAAAACGCCACTTCTCCAGGCACTTCTAAGGCATGCAAAAGCTCATTTGGCCTTTGCAAATGCTCATCTGGACAAAGAAGAAGGTTTCTGGTCTTCAGTGTTATGGTCAGATGAAACAAAAATTGAATTATTTGGTCACAATGATGTTGGCATCATTGTGATCATTTAACATAAAAAGGAGAAGCCTTCAACCCAAAGAACACCATCCCCACTGTCAAACATGGTGGTGGGAACCTAATGCTTTGGGGTGTTTTTCAGCCAATGGACCAGGGAACCTAATCACAGTAAACAGCACCATGAAAAAGAGCAATACATGAAGATTCTCAACAACAACATCAGGCAGTCTGCAGAAAAACTTGGCCTTGGGAACCAGTGGACATTTTAGCACGACAATAACCCAAAACATACAGCAAACGTGGTGAAGAAATGGTTAGCAGACAACACCAGTAACGTTTTGCAGTGGCCTAGCCAGAGTCCTGACTTGAATCAATTGAGAATCTGTGGAGGGAGCTAAAGATCAGGGTGATGGCAAGAAGACCCTCCAACCTGAAAGATTTGGAGCTCATTGCTAAAGATGAATGGGCAAAAATGCCTGTGGAGATATGCAAAAAGCTGGTCTGCAATTATAGGAAGCGTTTGATTGCTGTAATAGCCAATAAAGGCTTTTTTCTATTGATTATTGAGAAGGGTATGAATAATTCTGGACATGATACTTTTTGCTAAAATATAAATAAAACCTGAGAAATATTTTTTTCCACAATGATGCCTCTTGTACATCGTCTTATTATCTTTGGGGAGACACCTGTGTCATTTCTGCTCAAAAAAGAACTTGCATATTGAACAAAAGTAACTTTAAGTCAAAATTTGTCAGGGGTATGAATAATTATGGGCTTAACTGTATATATATATGGCCTGTGGTCATAGGAAGTCTGTGTGAGCTGCTGTCCGCTCTGACAGCTGCCGGGAGAGAGAGAGAATCGAGCGAGTGCAACAGTGAGCAGTTTTGACAGCAGACAGAGACCTGGCCCTGGTTTCCACATTCTTGTGTTGCTTTGTATATGTGTTAGCGTGATCTGTGAGAGCCGCCACTTCTGTGTATAAACTCAGTGCTTATGCGTGCATAGGCTGAAGCTGAAAGGCTCTTTTGAAATGTTTTTCTCCTGTTAGGAAGCGAGGGATAGTTATTGTCATTTGTTTGTTTTGTTTCTTTCTTAGGGTTGAGTTAGTTTTCTCTGGCGGGACTTAGTTGGTTTTGTTTATTATTTTGGCCTCGAGCTATGCTTCCTGACACTAAATAAAATCACCTTTTTTTTGACTCATAACTGATTTCGGTTGTTTGGTTTAGGACCCAGGCCGGGTACTTGCTTCTCTCTCCTCAAATCTTATGTGCGTCTCAACACGGCTATACTATGTCTATCCACTCTTCAGATCCTTTTCTCCCTTTTCCACCTTTCATCTTCGTGATATATCTGATATTTCTGGGTTCATATGTAAATCTAAGCCTGCCACATGACATCTTGATCATATACAGGACTTGTGAAATCTTTCCCCTCTTCCTTACTCCGACTCATCTCTGCTATCATTCACTCTTCACTCACCACTGGCATCATTCCCTCCTTATTTAAGATTGCTTCAGTCACTCTACTCTGAGCTCCTCCTGGATGGCTGAACTCCTCACCCTATCTCTAAGAAAGAGACCAGCCACCCTGCAATTAAACCTTGATAACAAAAATCTGAGAGCTCACCTTGCTGAGCAGATGGATCGAATGACAAGGACAGATGTAGTGCAGAAGAGAGATTGGGATCCATGGTCTGGAGGTATCTGATCATTTTCCTGCTGGCTTCGTTTCCTTTTTTCTTCACCTTGTCAATCAAGTTACGAGCCTTCTCTACTCTGATTTTGTTCTCCGGAAGTACTGATTCTTTCTCCAAATCATTGAAGACACCATCGCGTGCCAGAGCATCAAGGAGCTGTTTAAGGAGTTCTTCTGATACCTTCTTCAAAAATTGCTCATGAATCCTGTTAAGCTCCTTCTCTACAGGAAAAAGTAAGAGACAAATTGAATAATCCATTCTACTTCACTCTTTTACAGAAATGTACTAAAAAGGGACAAAGACCTGTCACAACATACAAAGAAGACATGTTTACAGAATATATGAAACACTAACAGAGAAACAGAGGACCAAAAAGCCCTGTGTATGTTTCTGGGAGTGAACACATGGAAACACAAAAACTTGTCTTGTGATATAATTACGGTTAAAATGCGTGCTGTGGTGTGGTATGCAGTTAAAATGTTTACTGGATGTAACTCTAGTTGTATGTTTGGATATAAATGTGTGACCTAGGTTTTTCACCCTCCTGTTATGTTCCCGGGACATGTTGAGCTATCCAAACGTGTCAGAAACCCAAAAATTCAAAACAACATTTTTTATGTCTCATTATTGGCTCCATTACTAACTATTACAATCTATTACAAACTATTACAGTTTAGTGCCTCTCACTGATCATTGGTTGAATGAGGATATATCACTCATCTTTCATTTAAAAAAATCTATATCAATAATTATTTTAATGTACATTGTTCATCCCACTGATTTTTTTTTAAAAAATACATTTTGTTTTGTTTTGTTTTTTATTAATTTGTGAAACAAACCATTTTCATTCTATATCTTGATTACATTTTTTGAGTTTCATATTAAACATAATGAAAAACATTAAAGTACTTTTTTTTTTTTGACCCGCCACGTAATAAGAGAGTTAAACACTGAATGCTTCACAGCAGCAGTGGGCCACCTCAGAAATATACTGTGAGGCTACAGAGATACAACATGGAAAGAAGGTCAGACTTCATATGCTTGTATCCAAGAAACATCTAAAATTAATGACCTCCTACCTGGTGATGAAGCTGACAAAGTTGCTGTAGCTGCATGACCTGGATCCAGCTGGTGCTCTTTTTCACACGTCTCCATCTTTGATGTAAAAAAAATAAAATAAACACAAGAGGACATTTTGAGGTGAAGGAAAAGAGTAAATCAGGGTCAGTGTTAGGGATGGGTTTAAGAAATGTGGCTAAGTTAAGCCCTATTTTTTCTCGCCCTGAACTGGAGATAGCTGTACATGCATTTATTTCCTCACGCTTGGACTATTGTAACTCTTTGTTTATGAGTCTAAGCAAAGGTTCTCTGGATCGTCTGCAGGTTGTGCAAAACACTGCAGGTAGGCTGTTGACAAAATCCTCCAAATAGTCACATGCGGCACCATTGCTATTTTAGCTACATTGGCTTCCTGTTGAATTTAGAGTACATTTTAAGATCCTGGTCTTGACATTTAGAGCCTTGCATGGACTGGCACCACCCTACATCTCCGATCTGCTACAGCCCTATGTCCCTAGCAGGTCCCTGAGGTCATCTGATCAGGGCTTACTTGTTATAAAACAGACTAAGATGAGAACTAAGGGTGACAGGGCTTTTGCCACTGTGGCCCCGAGACTCTGGAACTCTCTCCTTCATACATTAAGAACTGTGGACTCCGTAGTTGTTTTTAAAAAAACAACTCAAAACTGCCCTTTTTAAAACTGTTTTTGGTTAAATTTTTGCTTCTTTTATATTGTCTGTTTTACCTTTTTATTATTTGTTATCTTATGTGCAGCACTTTGTGATTCTGTCTAGAAAGGTGCTATATAAATAAATATTATTTATTATTTTATTTATTATAAAAAATAGATTTTTTGTTTCAAATCGATTTTAGTTTCAGTAATGCAATATTGATTCATTAAATCCTGAATCGATTCTTAAATATGAATGTATTTAGCCAGAAATGCCAGAATCTCAGGTTAAAGCTCACAAAACAATTTCAACAACCGGCAAATGACAGCAGGTACACATATTCTGCAAGTGAAAGCCTTCCGCCACTTGACTACACCTAGAAATTCTGTCCATAAAAATTACGAACAAAATCAGTGACAAAGGGCAGCCCTGGCGGAGTCCATCAACTACCAGGAATGAAGCTCTTGCAACAGTTCTGTAAGGACTGAATGACCCAAAGCAATGGGGCCGACACCCCATACTCCTGGAGCACCTCCCACAGGACACCCCAAGGGACACGGTCGAATGCCTTCTCCAAGTCCACAAAACACATGTAGACTGGTTGGGCAAACTCCCGCAAGTATCCTCGAGAAGATAAAGAGCTCATCCAGTGTTCCACGACCAGGACGAAAACCACATTGTTCCTCCTGTATCAGAGGATTGACTAATGAATGGACTCTCCTTTCCAGCACCCTGGCATAGACCTTCCCAGGGAGGCTGAGGAGTATAATTCCCCCTACAGTTGGAACACACCCTCCAGTCCCCTATTTAAAGATGGAAACCACCACCACCACCTTGCCAATCCAGGGTTACCGCCACTGATCTCCACCCAACATTGTAGAGGCGTGTCAACCAGGACAGGGGAGGTGTATGTGTTTTTATTAACAACTCGTGGTGCGGAGACGTGCAGACTGTCCACAAGTACTGTTCACCAGACGTGGAGTTTTTCATGCTGAAATGCCACCCTTACTATCTGCCGCGGGTGTTCTCAGTTGTGTTTTTCGCCATTGTTTACATCCCGCCACAAGCTAATTCTGCAGCAGTGCTCGAGAAACTCCACGAAGTCATCAGCGCACTAGAGACAACTCATTTAGACGCTGTTTTATTGTCGCTGGTGACTTCAATAAGTGCAACTTACGGACTGTACCCCCCAAATATCACTAACATGTGGCTATTCCTACTATTAAATTCAGTTCTTTCAATTCTTTTGGCGGCAAAGAAAGACTGGACCCAGGGTGGTCAAAACTCAAAAAATGATCTTTGTTTTACATTTCCGGAAATGAAGTACTGCAGCACGAGCACGCATTCACAGTTCTGAAAAAATCACAAGGTGAATGTGTATATCAGGGGTAGGCAACTCCAGGCCTCGCGTGCCGGTGTCTTGGAGGTTTTAGATGTGTCCATGATCCATCACAGCTGATTTAAAGGGCTAAATGACTCCTCAGCATTTCTTGAATTTCTCCAGAGGCCTGGTAATGAACTATCATTGGATTCAGGTGTGTTAACCCAGGGTGCGATCTAAAACCTGCAGGACACCGGTACTCGAGGCCTGGAGTTGCCTACCCATGGTGTATATGTATAGTTCTGCTGCGTCACACCCTAAGTTTCGATCAAAACAACTCCTTACATGGTACCAGTTCCTCTTTCTTTGTGTCAGATTTCCTGTGCAGCTCTGCACTAAACTTCCCCTTTTCTTTACTTCTCCTTTCTAAACTCTGTTGCCAGGGCAACTTGTCACCCTCTGACCTAGTTCTTTGTCACCTCTGGGCCTGGTTTATAAAGGCCTCTATTATTAAAATACATAAAACAATATAATCAGAAAATAAGCATTGAGAATATATATTTATTTCTTAATACTACCCGTGACAAGAACACCCTGGCTCATGTTTACAGCAACATACGCGGTTCATACAGGGCTGCACCACGTCCCCACTTTGGACAGTCCAACCACATTTCTCTGTTCATGTAATAATAATAATAATAATCATAATAATTATAATAATGGATTGCATTTATATAGCGCTTTTCGGGACCCCTCAAAGCGCTTTACAATACCACTATTCATTCACTCTCACATTCACACACTGGTGGAGGCAAGCTACAGTTGTAGCCACAGCTGCCCTGGGTAGACTGACAGAGGCGAGGCTGCCATATCGCGCCATCGGCCCCTCTGGCCATCACCAGTAGGCGGTAGGTGAAGTGTCTTGCCCAAGGACACAACGACCGAGACTGTCCGAGCCGGGGTTCGAACCGGCAACCTTCCGATTACAAGACGAACACTCAACTGTCTTACAGACAGAAGCTGAAACAATCAAACCCTGTGACCAAACCTGTTAAACTCTGGACCCCAGAGACTGAGAGTGGTGGTGTGCTTGGTTTGAATGTAACTTTATTCTTTCATGAGTTACTTACAAGTTTCTCTTTGTTCACAGCCATTGACATGTCGAAGAGGTTAACACGTGAGGAGCGGATCGAAATTGTGTTGATATCTGGTGAACGCAGTAACCGGGTCATTGCAGGAGATTTCAATGCAAGACACCCTACGAGACCACCCATCTCCCATGCTACAGTTAGCAAACTGCTTGCTAGGTTTCGTGAAACTGGTTCAGTGTTGGATTTGCCAAAATGTGGACGCAAGAAAACTGTCACTAATGAAGAAACATCAGTGGCTGTCCTGGCTTCATTCAGCAAGAGCCCACAGCGTAGCACTCGCCGCATGTCACTGGAGAGTGGCATTAGTCGAACATCCCTTCGGCGGATATTAGCTACTCACAAATGGCACCCTTACAAACTCCAGCTACTGCAGCATCTCAACGAGGATGACCCAGATCGGCACACAGAATTTGCAGAATGGGCAAAACAAAAATTGGAACAGGACCCTCGGTTCACAGCCAAACCCATCTGTTCTCTGATTGGATTGTTACATTTGTGATTGACATGACATTGACCAATCAGATGAAAGGAAGAAAAATAGGGTCAAAATTCGTACTTGTAACTTGCAGGGGTTTTTTTGGCTAAGTCCACACACAAATCTTTTTTACGCACACACAAATTCTTTTTACACATACGAAACTGATTTACAAGTACAAAATATTTATGACCACATTTTGAGCCCATAGTTTTCCTGTTTGAAACACAAATATGTGTCATCACTTTGTTGTTCTTCTTCCTGCAGCGTTTGAATATTTCAGCACTAAACTGATGTTTGTTCAAAGCTCATTTCAACAATCATTTCAAAATCATTGTCTTTAGTGCTGGAGCAGCAGAATCAGTTAATCTTAAATCTCTTTTTCTTTCAAAAACACAGTGACAGCAGACTGAGTCAAAGACAGAAACCTTATTTAAACACCAAATATTCACCGGTCGGCCTTATGAGTCCGTTACCGTGAACTATGGAGCGGTAGATCTGTGCTGTTTGTGCTGGAACTAAGCAGCACACAGCTGATGTTAGCCAGGAAAACATTACACACTGCTAACATTACCTTAACACGAAGCTTCACACAGAGACGATCAGCATCGGTAGCAAATACCAAGCTCAGAAAAGAGGAACTTTGAGCAGGAAGGAAAGACAGGAAGGTAACACTCAGAGAGGCGTTTGAAGACACATTTACAATCACGAACATCAGAAAGTTACTGTGCTGCATTCAAGTGAACCTCGGAAACTCACTAATCTCTGTCACGTCGCCCAAAGATTATGTTTTTTTCCTGCTGGTTTTCCTGTTTGAAACACAAATATGTGTCATCACTTTGTTGTTCTTCTTCCTGCATCGTTTGAATATTTCAGCACTAAACTGATGTTTGTTCAAAGCTCATTTCAACAATCATTTCAAAATCATTGTCTTTAGCAGCAGAAACAGTTAATCTTAAATCTCTTTTTCTTTCAAAAACACAGTGACTGAGTCAAAGACAGAAACCTTATTTAAACACCAAATATTCACCGGCTTCACTTCCTGATCCAGGATTCAAAGAGGACGTTGCACTTATTCAGCTTCTTCCCATGAACTCTGCAGCTCTCTGCTGTCTGGACCAGGTCTGTGTAGAAACAGACAAAATCCTCTGTTTCTTCTCCGTCATCAGTCCTCTGTGTCTGCAGGCTGTGTCACATTAAACACTTCACAACATCAAAAATTCTCAAGTTCTAGCTTGCAGATCCAAAGGTCAATTCAATTCAATTCAATTCAATTTCAATTCAATTTTGTTTATATAGCGCCAAATCACAACAAAAGTCGCCTCAAGGCACTTTATATTGTACAGTAGATTGCACAATAATTTTTGTGATTACATTTCGAACAATATTTACTGAAGCCGTTGTGCCTGTGGACGAGTGAGCCAGCTTTTGTAGTCGTTGCCAGACTGTATATAACAATTCTTCAATAGTACATAGCTGTACCCCACATAACTGTGGGTGTGTCTGCAGCGATACACAGTTTAAACATTAAACACTAAACCATTAAAAGGCTTAAACTCCAGCTCACAGGTCAAAGCTCGGCTGCTGCACCCAGTTATGAGTTTAAATAAATCATTAATCATTATATTTTCCCTCTCAGCACATTCACTTGGCCTTGAGGTGTTCTCAAAATATCTGTGAGGTCCACCACGTCTATGCTATTCTGCCTCTTCCAGAGATAATCCCAGTGATTTTCACTTGGTCTGAAGTCTCACCCGATCTTGTGATGTTGTGTGACATCTGGCTTTAAGGCAACTAACCTGTCTTACTAGATTGTATCACATCAAGTCAACAGGAACTGAGACGTGTTAAGTTGTACATTTCATGCAGATTGTATATAGTAAGTAAGTCAGTAAAGTTTATTTATTAAGCGCTTTTCATAGACAGGTAGTCACAAAGCATTGTAAACAAAGATTAAAATAAACAGCACAATAGATAGCAAAATGCACAATATACATAATATAGAGGTTAAATGTAAATTAAAAATGAAAACATGTAAAAAGCATTGGTCAACCGAAGGCTTGTTTAAACAGTAAAGTTTTTAACTGCTTGTTAAAGGATTCCACAGAGTCAACCAAACGTAGTTGTAGAGGTAGACTGTTCCACAGCCTTGGTGCCACAGACTGAAAGGCTCTGTCCCCTTTCGTCTTTAGTCGTGTTCGGGGAGCAACCAACAAACTCTGAGTCTGTGAGCGAAGACGGCGATCAGTAGTGTATTTTGTGAGAAGCTTGGATAAATAATCTGGGGCCTGGCCATTTAGTGCTCTGTACGTTAAAACAATAATTTTAAAACGAATTCTAAAATCTATTGGGAGCCAATGTAAAGAACGTAAAATAGGAGTGATATGAGCTCGTTTACTAGAGCGAGTTAGTAGTCTGGCTGCTGCATTTTGTATAGCTTGGAGGCGAGAAAGAGATGATTTTTCCAGGCTGGTAAACAGCAAATTACAGTAATCTAAGCGTGATGACACAAATGCATGAATGAGTTTTTCCAGTTCAGCTGAAGAGACCATATGTCACAGTTTAGAGATGTTTCTTAAATGATAGAAACAGGAACGAGACAAAGATTTTACGTGTGAGTCAAGGCCCAAAGAAGAGTCAAATATTACTCCAAGATGACGAATATTTGGCTTAGAAGAAGGGCAGAAAGGGGAAAGAACCTGACTGATTTTAGAATATAGATCAGGAGGAGCTATGATCATGGTCTCTGTCTTGTTCATGTTTAAAACAAGGTAATTGTTAGAAAGCCAATCAGAAACCTGGGTTAAGCACTGGACTAGGGTGGACAGCCTGTCCAGCTGATGAGGCTTAAAGGACATATACAGCTGAATGTCATCTGCATAGAAATGATAAGACAGGTCACTAAAAGACTGAATAATGCCAGCTAAAGGAAGCATATAAAAAGAAAATAATAATGGACCCAACACTGAACCCTGTGGAAGGGCAGCAGTGTTAGAGGAGAACCTATCAGTCCTAACAGAAAAGGTCCTGCCTGATAAATAGGAAGAAAACCAGTCTAAGGTGGTGTCAGATATACCAGCCAGAACCTTCAGCCTGTTAAGTAGGATTTCATGGTCGATGGTATCGAAGGCTGCGCTAAGATCAAGCAAAATGATCACAGAACAATTCCCTGCATCAGATGCCATTAGTAGATCATTATAGACTCTTAAGAGAGCGGTCTCCATAGAGTGCTGCTTTTGAAAGCCAGACTTTAAAGGGTCAAAAATCTGCAATCGGTATAGTAAGTACCTAAACTAATTTACTACAATTTTTTCTAGTAATTTACTTATAAATGGCAATTTTGAAATAGGATGATAATTACTAGTGGAGGTAGGATCTAGATTCTGGGGTTTTTTTTAACAGAGGAGTTACCTCAGCATGTTTAAAATAGGACGGAACGCAGCCTTGCCTCAGTGGAATGTTGATGATGGATCGTAATGTGGGACCAATGCTGGTGAAAGTCCAGGGACGTAATATATCTAAGGAGCATGATGAGGATTTCATTTTACCTATTACTGCAATTAAGTCATTGAGTGTGATTGGAGAAAAAGAAGTAAATGACCCGTGTGTCATTTCACACTGGATCCCAGTGATATTCCATTCAATTCTGATAAAGTCCAATTGTCAATCATTTATCTGTGAGATATCTAGAGAATTGAAGGCAAACTGCTCAAAGGTCAAAGGTCAGCTGTCTTTAGATAAATCATTAACCTGCAGCAGGTTGTGGCCTTATGTGTTTATAAGTTTCACTTTCAGGAGGAGAAGATTTAAATGAGTGAACTACAAAGTCTGTGACACACAATTGACTGCAAACTGCATGAAATCTGAGCCTGAAGAAATCCAGTCTTCTGCTTGTTGTGGTTATGACAGCTGCTAGTAGGAGAGTTTGTTTTTAGGAGGTGGAGATGTTCTCAGAACGAGTACGTAATCGGCTCTTTGTGCAGACGCTAAAAGCTGTGAGCCAAAAATCTGAAACTCTTCACTCAGTCCTCACGCTGAGAGTTTAGAGGCTGAACTTCTTGTTCCTCCATAACACTGTTTTCATGAAACAGAGCAGAAATGAGCTGAGCTTCTGTTTCTCAGCAGTGCGCACACAGAGAGCCACTTCTCTCTGCTCAATCTGAACAAATCAAAGTGAAACGTCTGTGAAAACGCAGCTGCTGATCAAACTGTGTCAGATTAATGCCTCAATGTTTCACTGTCAGATAATAATAATAATGAAAGGCTTTTTATTACTATTATACTTTTCATTAGTCTCCAGGTTGATGATTATAAACAGAATTATTAAACTTTTTATCATTTCAGGCTGAAAATAAACATGAATTTGGTTCTAGCGTGTCACCTTGTCTGTCATTAAAATCTCACACAGACTTAAAAAGGCGACATTAACATTAAAATAAATGAATGAAACTTCAGCTGAGAGCTTCATGCAGTCATCATAAGCAGTTTATAGCAGTCACAGCTCTTTATTATGCAGCTTTGCAGGAATTAAAGTGAGTGAAGTGTCAGAGTTTGTGTGAGAAGCTGCTTCATGGACAGCTGTAGAACACTTCTTTATTATTATATAAATCAAACACACAGGTTTGTCTGTAGATGATTTAAAGTGTGTCGTTGTGCAGTTATAGCTGTTTGTGTGACACACTGACCTCCTGTGAATGAAACAGCCAATCAGATCCATCAGAGAGAGAGCAGGAAGTGTTGTGTGTTTGTGATGGACAGACAAGGAAACAGTGATAATGATGAACAGAAAGATCCTCTGATGACGTGGTTGTGTTTCTGTAACACTTCTGGAGTCGTTACAGTACACTAGGACCAGTTAGGTTCGACTACTAGAGTAGTAATGAGTGTAGGATGTAATAAAGACCACAGACCAGAAAATAAGTTTAAATTGCTGGCTTGTTATTTTGCAAAAAAACCAGATAATAGACAGTTGACAAACATTATATAAAACATTCAAATTCACATTTAAAGAAAACGAGGTATTTTCTTTCCCTTTTAGTTCAGTAATTTCTGTTAATTTATCCTATTTATTTCAAAACCTCTTATTTGGCTTTAAAAGGATGTTATTTTCAACCTAGGTTATTGTTTTATTCATTTCAAGTTCTAAGTTCAAGTTTATCCTTTGATCTATTTGAATTAACACTGTGTTATTTAAATCAAGTTTAGTTCTTTTAAGCCCAAGATTTAATTTAATCTTGGTCTAAGTTCACCTCTAAATCTCAACCCGTTCTTATTTTGTTTTAAACCCCACAAAATTATTTACATTTCCATTAACACCATTACAGCATTAAAATGTAAGGTTGACCAAAATAAATTACAAAAACATGTAAAAACTGAAAACAATTCAGCAAAAGGCTGAACAAATCCCTTAAACAAACGAATAAACAAAAGAAAATTGTCTCTGTGTCCTTTAACTATAAATCCTGGAATTGCTCTGAATGATTATCCAGTGCTTTGAAAGTCCACTGTTCTTTTGCAGAGGTGTATGGATTAATCCTACCAGTTTTTTAGCGAAAGAGTTCAACGTCCAGCAGGGGGCGGTTTTCCTTTTTCCTGCTTGGTACAGTTCAATGGGTCCCTGGGTGGCTCGCCATCTTGTTTCTCGCTCAGCGGATCAAACTCCAATTCTAGTTCGGCATTTCCCGATCCAAACCTTAATGGCCAAGTCCCGTTCGGTTACGTTCACAACGTCACAAAGGCAAGGACAGGTCGGAAAAACAAAAATATATTCTCCAGAGTACAAAAATGACTTTATGTAGACTTCTGGCTTGTTTTTACTATTTTTTCACTCGTTTAGGCAGCAGCTCTGCAAGGACTGTCTGCATTTCTCCCTCTCCAGCATCAAAAAGAAGGAACAACCCGATTGGGTGTGGCTGATCACAGGAGTCACGCTGCAGCGTACCCTTTCACAATAAGAGTCTGAACACATTTTTTAGCCATTTTACCTGAATTATCATAAAAACACCATGAATTAGCAAGTTTTTAAACCTTTTAACATGTTTTTAAACACAAATGAAATCTTATACCATGGATTATATCATTGCTGATGTTTTTAATGAATTTTCTTAACCATTATGTTCTATTTATTGACTATTTATCACCTGTAATATATTTCTTATGACTGTTTTTACTAACAGGCTTTTGTTTATTGACAACTATGTTAACCAGGGTTACATTTCCTGTTACAGTAACGCTTGTTGATCTGTTGCTCTCCTACACTTTCCTATAAATAAAGGAGAAAAAGTGAATTTAGTTTCACTTCCTAAAGCTCAGAGTTACACTTCACATTCCTGCAGTCACATCAAAAAGCTTCACTTTGGTCCAACATGAAACACAGAGAGACTGCAGAACATCTGGAACATCTGCACTTTGACCCAAACTGTTATAGCCAGAATATTTCCTACATATTTCAGACATGAAGCAAACCTTTATTTTGATGTCTGTCTGACAGTGCTTCTTAGTCTACACTTTCTCTTTTGAAAAGAGTTCAAAGTGTAGACTTTGAACTCTTTTCAGCACAAATTTCTGGCTCTTCTGCTCTTTTTAGCAGAATTGTCAGCTTCTTCACCTCTTTTCAGCCCAATTTTCACCTCTTTTCAGCACAAATTTCAGCCTCTTCAACTCTATTCTGCACAGATTTCAGTTTCTTCACCTCTTTTCAGCACAAAGTTCTGCTTCTTAACCTCTTTTCAGCAAAAAAAGTTCTGCTGATTCACCTCTTTTTAGCACAATATTCAGCCTCTTCTGCTCTTTTCAGCACAATTTTCAGCTTTTTCACCTCTGTTGGGTCTGTGTTTCCACAAGCCCCGCTAGTTTAGAGACTTATTCATCATGAAGAAAACAAGACAGTCAGCGATCGATCGATTTACTTCCAAGGGAGGCCTCGTCGGGGTCTACCACAAAATGACCCCAAGTCCGGCCTCCGCTTGCTGCGTTTTATTGGGAAAACAGTTCACACAATACACATCACAGCAAAGCACCTCCCACCGTAAACCCCCCAAATGGTTCTAAGACAAGGCACTATGTGTGTGTACGTGTAAACATCTGTATGCATGTGCAAGAACGCGCGTGTGTGTGTGTGTTTGCATGTGAGAATGTGTGTGTGTCACTTCCTGACACCATATACGACATGATATCAACCTCTCCATTCGCCCTACTACAGAGTGTGACCTTTCACAAAGTAATGTGTGTCATGCAGAAGTGAGCATCTCGCTAAACTCTAAAAACAGGAACTTGCAATAGGTTGTATCTCAAATGACCATTTACGGCAAGGCAAGGCAAGGCAAGGCAAGTTTATTTATATAGCACAACTCAACAACAAGGGGATTCAGAGTGCTTTACAGAGACATTAAAAACAAAAACAAATAAAAAGCATGATTTAAAATTGATTAAAAAACAACAGTAGATAAAATCAATAGTTAAAATGTAAGTTTTGAAATTTAAGCTTAAAAGTGTAGATTTGGTGCTTTATTCAAAAGCAGCTGAGAACAGGTGAGTCTTCAACCTGGATTTAAATAAACTGAGTGTTTCAGCTGATCTGAGGCTTTCTGGGAGTTTGTTCCAGATATATGGAGCATAAAAGCTGAATGCAGCTTCTCCGTGTTTGGTTCTGACTCTGGGAACTGATAAAAAACCGGATCCAGATGACCTGAGAGATCTGGAAGGTTCATACTGGGTCAGGAGGTCACTGATGTATTTTGGTCCTAAACCATTCAGAGCTTTACAGACCAGCATCAGAACTTTAAAGTCTATCCTCTGATGGACAGGCAGCCAGTGTAAAGACCTCAGAGTTGGACTGATGTGGTCCACTTTTTTGGTCTTAGTGAGGACTCGAACAACAGAGTTCTGAATGAGCTGTAGTTGTCTGACTGATTTTTTAGGTAGACCTGTAAAGATGCTGTTACAGTAATCAAGCCTGCTAAAGATGAATGCATGGACTTTTCCAGGTCCTGTTGAGACATCAGATCTTTTATCCTTGAAATATTCTTAAGGTGATAGTAAGCTGATTTTGTAATTGTCTTAATGTGTTTTTCTAAGTTTAGGTCTGCATCCATCACTACACCCAAATTTCTTGCCTGGTTTGTGGTTTTTAGGTGTATAGATTGAAGTTCTCTGGTGACCTGTAATCGTTTTTCTTTGGCACCAAAGACTATTACTTCAGTTTTGTTTTTGTTTATCTGGAGAAAATTGTGGCACAACCAGTCATTAATTTCCTCAATGCATTTACCAAAAGCCTGTACAGGGCCTCGGTCTCCTGGTGACATTGTGATATATATTTGTGTGTCATCTGCATAGCTGTGATAGTTTATTTTGTTGTTCTTTATAATCTGTGCCAGTGGGAGCATGTAAATGTTAAACAGAAGGGGTCCCAAGATGGAACCTTGGGGAACTCTGCATGTGATACTTGTCTGCTCAGATGTGAAGTTACCTATTGATACAAAGTATTTCCTGTTTTCTAAGTATGTTTTGAACCAGTTTAGTACAGTTCCTGAAAGACCTGCCCAATTCTCCAGTCATTTGAGTAATATGTTGTGGTCAACTGTATCAAATGCTGCACTGAGATCCAGTAAAACTAAGACTGACATTTTTCCACTGTCTGTATTCAGACATATGTCATTAAACACTTTGGTTAGAGCAGTTTCAGTGCTTTGGTTCTGTCTGAAACCTGACTGGAAGGCATCATAGCAGTTATTCTGTTTTAAGAAGTAATTGAGCTGTTGAGAAACTGCTTTTTCAATGATCTTACTTAAAAATGGGAGATTTGAGATCGGCCTGTAGTTGTTCATTTGTGTCTTGTCAAGATTGTCCTTTTTCAGTATAGGTTTAATTACAGCAGTTTTTAGTGGTTCTGGAAACACACCTGACATTAAAGAAAAGTTGACGATCTGTAACAGGTCTGACTCCAAAGTCTTTGAGACCTTTTTGAAAAAACATGTTGGCAGGACATCTAAACAGCAAGAGGAGGAGTTCAGTTGACCTAAGATGTCCTCCAGGTCTTTGCTGTTAATAGGGTGAAACTGTTTTATGGTGTTTAAACAGTTTTTCGGTGGACACAGTACATATCCCGAATCTGCTGTTGATGTACCAATTGCTTGTCTAATCTTTTGGATTTTTTCTGTGAAGAATTTGGCAAAGTCATTGCAGGCCATGGTCGAATGAAGTTCAGCTGCCACTGACACAGGAGGGTTTGTTAGCCTGTCAACTGTAGAAAATAAGACCCGAGCATTATGACTGTTTTTGGTGATGATGTCAGAGAAGTAGGACCTCCTTGCACTCCTCAGTTGTAAATTATAATTGTGAAGTTTCTCTTTATAGATGTCATAATGAACCTGGAGGTTTGTTTTTCTCCATCTGCGCTCAGCTTTCCTACACTCTCTTTTTTCATTTTTCACCAGTGTGGAGTTTCTCCATGGAGACTTTTTCCTTCCAGAGATAACCTTCACCTTAATGGCAGCAATAGTGTCCATTACATTTAACATTTTAGCATTGAAGCTATTGACGAGCTCATTGACTGAACCTCTGGACAGGTCAGGTGTTAATGGGAAGACCTGGTTAAATATCTCACTACTGTATTCAGTTATACACTGTTTTGTGATCACTGCTGTTGATATATTTGTGTGTGCTGAAATTTTACTTTCAAAGAAAACACAGTAATGATCAGACAGGCCCACATCAGACACAGTAACCTTTGAAATGCTCAGGCCCTTGGAGATCAGTAGGTCAAGAGTGTGTCCTCTATTATGTGTGGCCTCTGTTACATGCTGAGTCAGCCCAAAGTTGCCCAGAGTGTTACTCAGGTCTTTAGTCCCTTTGTCCTGAGGGTTGTTGTTAGGGTTCAGAAATTGAGGAGGAAAATCCAAAATAATGACCACTGATCCGGCCGTGTGCAGTTAGACAACATTTTAATGAATACACGCAGCGTCTGTGCAGATTCAGTATTGGACTGACTTACACTAGTCAGAACAAAGGCTTTATAGGGGAAAAGATAGTACAGCCCCCTCTTTTGCCAAGCAGACACAATACAGCATACGTCAATCCAAAACCATAAACGTTCAGTTAACTTTTGACACAGTTTAAAAGAACATTGTCTTCGGCTCGAAGCCAGGTGCTTCCCCCCAGCTCCGGTGTCGCTTATCTCCGGGACATCTGGTGTACTTCCTGGAACAGACTAACACATACGCACCCAAACTTTGCAGTTCCAGAAAAACACATCTCAACCTCTTACCTACTAACATGAGTCTACAAATGTGTGTGTGTGTGCGTGTATGTGTGCTGTGTACTTGTCATGACCTCCCCTGCACCCCAGCTCACCTCACACCTTCAGTCATCTTGAGACATAAGGCCAACACGTACACCGCTGAAACTATATGTGTCGGTATGTGTGTATGTGTGTAATAATCTTGACTGATATATAAAATATATAAAACAAATGTTTCAATCTAATACAACGACTTAAAACTTAACCAAAGCTTAATCAAAGATATAAATGCATAATAAAATGACAAAACAACTTGCACTCAGAGTCTGCTTTCAGTTTCACTTCTGCAAAGCATGCCGTTTCCTGTCTCCTTTTGCACAGCAACATTTAAGATTATAGGAGCATTGAAAAGCATTTAGAATTATAATTCAACTCAACAGTTTAAAGTGGTTCTTACTGGACCTGCAATAAAAGCTTAATTGGGTGCCCATATGTTTAAACATCTAAATGCACTATCCCTACTTGGAGATTATGTGATTAATGCCATGGTAATATGAACAATAGCAGTAAAATAATTTCTGTAATTCTACAATTCCCTCTCTTGACGTCTCTTCCAGAGACGTTACCACACCGTTTTCTTGTGTCACTCCTCGACCCACTCTGTCACCTCTAGATCCATTAATGGCATCATGGGCACCGAAACCACCATTCCCAGGTCCACTGCCTTCGCTCTGACCCTCTCTAGGCGTCCTCTGACTTAGCGAATCAGACAACCTCAGGTCACCTAAGTGGTCCAGTAATACAACGCCAGCCCCCACTTGAGAACACTCATGCTTGAGGTTAATCACACCAAAGTATCAGTGAGCCTAAAGTTGATCAAAGGCCGGAGAGAATAAGAGTGCAAGCAGAGCTCAATCAGCACTCCTCCCTCACCCCTGAACCCACTCATACCCGGTGAGAGACCCCTTACACTTGTGAATTCCCAGTGGTCTGTTCTTTCTCTGGGTCCCTCTCTTGTAAAAATCTTCTCCTGTAAGGTATATAAAAAAAACAACAAAAAAACCCACTTCCTCCCTACTACGACTCCCCTACCTTATCTGATTATCAACATCCTGTACACAAAACTGTCGCTGCTGCCAGTGCCTTCACTTTGATCTAAAGTCACCTTTCACAAGAAAAATCATCATAAACACTTATTCTACTAAAGGATCAAAGAGAAGACAACCATTTTAATCAGCTAAGTGCAAGCATATAATTAATTACTCCTCAATAAATTTCATCAAAACAACTTCTATGTGTTAACACTGACTTCATTTTAAACTCACATTTCCTGGGTTATTTGGGTTCTTGGTATAGCATTTTATTTCATTTTTCTGCTCTTAATGTAATGGTACATTCTAATTATACTTTATCAAACTTAGCCAAAATATATAAGCTTTCTCCCCTTTGCTGTATTCTGTAACTGCCTTTTATATAATAAGACTCATGTGGAGCTGCATGTGTTATCTCAATATTTTACATGTCACACAGTTTAGTTACAAGCGAAACTCCTATTCAGTTCCTCTTTTCTGTCACTTGTTACAGGGCCAGCTCAAATTCAGTTAACAGCTAAATGAATTTCAGGCCTTTTGCCTGGAATCAATACTGTCATGTGTGTTTATGGACTCTATATGTCTGTAAGCGTGTGCAATCCTTCAATAACTCAGGTCATTCTCACAGTAGATTGGCTAATCATTAACGCTAACCAAAAGTTTTTAACCCTCAAGAGACGACTCTCTGAGCCACAACTCCTTTAAAGGCACAGAATGCAATGTGTATGAAATCATTTCTATGTGTGTAATCTATTCATTTGGGACAGCGGCACTTTTAGCATTCTCATAAAAAGCTCTCCTCTACCCTAGAAATAAATCTATTTAATATCTATTTCATAAAGCCTACAAAGAGAAAATCAAAAAGAAATCAAACATTTTCTACTCCTAAAATCTTCATTAGTTGCCCCAAAGCATATCCTTTATTCCCACAGTTTCCCTTTAAATTTTATATACAGCTTCTTATGAACACGGCATTTTATCTTCCAAACAGGATTCAATTCATTTTAATCCTTTAACTTAAACATGAAAATTACAATTCCTGCCTCCGTTTTACCCTATCCAAATTATCAAAAAACCCCAATAATTATAAAATCATCCTAAAACCCATTTCATAAACAAATTAAAGCTTAAACCCCTCTCTTTTTGACACATCTCATGTGGCAAAAACTCAAAACGCTTCATCCAAACTTAGGAAATTAACAGGAAAAAGTTAGTCATATCATCTCTCAAAACAGCTCAGCGATCCTCCTCTGCTCCGAGCCTGAAACCTGTATTCAGGAATGAAATCAGTTTAATTATCATGTCAAATATTTACAGACTCCTGGCTTCCCCCAGAGCCTGCATCCTTGGAACTTCCTGGAAACAAAACCTGTGTATTAATTTGAACTTCACATTTCATACTCCGTTTTCCACATTATGATCCAATCTGTGTTATAAGAAAGAAACCTTAACAAAGCACAATTATCAGACATGTGTTTCTCCTGTTAATAACAACATGAGTTATATCAAAAGCGTTTCCCCTGTAGCATTCAGCATTCTCCCAACAATATAATGTAATCCCCTAATCTAACCCCAGTGAATAAAACAGAAATTCACTCAAAGCAAACATCAGCAACTCGAAAATCAGCATCCCCAGAATTAAGTCTTCCACTCTTCCTGTTTGTCAACATTTTATTCATTCCCACCTTGGTCCAGTCACACACATTCACTCCCACGCATTCACACATGATGTTTGCTGATATGGAGCCGTCCACACAAATAATGAGACACTCCACATCAGCAAAATGAGCTCAATCATTTGTTTTATTTCGTTTTCCTTTTTAGGAAAATAGTCCTTTAGGCTTTTGACTGGATTGAATCGCTACAATCCTTTTAGACAGAGACTCACAGCCAATCAGGTCTCCACAGGTCGCCTTTCTCCTCAGCCAGTTGTAATCTGAAAAAGGTCACCTTATATTCGTTCCCGGAAATTTCGTCAGCGCTGTTAGTTCACTCTCTTCCAGGCCTGCTTCAAAACAAAAATGAGAAAAAAGAGAGCTGATTATTAGCTCATCAAAGTACAAAACAAAATCACCTGGCAGGTTTTTTCTGAGTGCACTACTACAAAAATTTTGGGCCCCTCTCAGACATATCCATGTTTAATCAACCTCCCTCTCTTGAAATAGAAACAACAGCCTCAAAAATCTAAAACAATCTCAAAGTTCACCCGTTCACTGCGACCTGGACCTCGTCAAAAGATCAAAGACCGTTTGAACAATGTCTCCCTTTCTCACTCTGCCATACTTTGATTCGACATAAGATGTAAACCCATTACAACAACGTATCATCACTAAATTATAAATTTCCTGTTCAAATCTGCACCTCTGAACAGACCTGACCGCCGTAATCCATAATCCTGTTACTTTACCATTATATATTTCGCCAAATAATCCTCAACAGCCACCTCTCTGTTTCCTGAACTGAAAGCCTCCGACACACAGACACACAGGAAGCTCCTCTGTCATCACTCACTCCAGCTAATTTGCATACTGAGTCATATCTCAACAAGTTAACCTAACAAGAGAAATACATGTTTCTTTACGTCTATTTTATTAAACATTCACACCATTCTATCACTCATACAATTAGCAAGCTAATCTTCATTGCGTATGCTTGTGTTCTTAGCCAGGTTTAATCAATATCTATGCATTAATCTTCATGAGCTTGTCTTTGTAGATTAAAGCATTCTCTGTTTGTGTGTGTTATTTTTGCATATGTGGCTTCGCAGCATTTCAGACTCCTTCACAATCCTCCAGTTAAACAGCCAGTTTTCTCCTTCCCCGAAATGCTAACCCAAAGTTTTGATTTCCCACCTTAAATAACAGCACTCCTGGTCTTCAGCCAGGAGTTAAGGCTTGCTTCCAGGTTCCTGGACACCTCATCCTGTGAACAATTCAACCAGAAACTTGCCCTAACATATCCACTGATGTTAACCTATAATTTCTTCCGACCGCTGGAGTGGAAAATTGATCCAGGTCTGCTTTGCCCCTGAAAATAACAAAACTAAGACATTTTCATTATCATCACGAGTGCTTAAACGACCCACTTCTCTCTCTTTCCTGTCACAAATACCAATTATGTCCTGTGTATGTCATGAATATGAATATAAGCGTTTCCTTCGTTGCATTTCATGTTAATTGAGTGTAAGCTGCTTTCTTCGTTGCATGTCATGTGATCATGTTAATGAAGTGTAAGCTGCTTTCTTCATTGCATTTTTATGTATTCATGTTTAATTTATGCATCTTTTTACTGAGCTTTGGATTCAAACTATCTCACGTCTGATTCATTTCAAAAATAACGTCACATGTAACAATTTGTGTATGTGTGTTTTCAATTTGTGTGTACCTCTTTTAAACGTGATATGGTGGACATCCCTAAACAATCATGAGTCCAGCCTTCAATTTCAACCCAAACCTATCCTGTATTCTCACAGTCAAACTTGTCCTGGTTCACCTGACACTGGTCCCTCTCTTCACAGTGTCCTGTTCGGGCTTCAAAGCTCCAGCAAACACAGTCTCAACTCAGCTGTTGTCTTCTTCTCTGTTTCTTTACAGTCTCTTCTTTTTAGATTATGTCCCAGCATGGCAAATATGACACTCAATGTCCAGTGCTCTTCCACAGTTCTTTATCCCACTGTTCAACTGCCCAGCCTGTAATTCACAGCACATGTTACATGACTTTGCTTTTCTTACATGCTTCTGCTGGTCGTCAGTCGTCATCAGTGTTAATGGATCAGTGGCACTGTCTTTTGCCTGCTTTAAAGTATCCATGTCCACGATGTTCTGCCGGTCTTCATCAGGAGATCGACTGTCCTTTTAGCTTCTTCTCAGTTTTAGGGACAAAGTGACAGGTGAAGCTATCAACTTTAGCCAAAAACTGGCTTATTTTCCCAATGTTGATCTATCCTTTTTGCCGGTTACTCAAAGTTCCATGTTGAGTGAAGTCCACCTGTATTGGCACACTAAAGCATATCATTAATATCCTTTTCATTTCTTTTTATCTTAAAACCTCCATTTGCTTCATCTTTTTAGAGTTTAACTCGTCTGTCTCTCTGTGTGCTCTCTTGACACACTCAGCTCCTTTTATGGGCATGCATTTCCTGTCCTTCACACACACACACGGTTTCCTGTCACAGACACACAGGCACACACAGGCACAGGCACAGGCGCACACATTTCCTGTTTCTGCAGACTCTGTCTCACTTTGTATTTCACAGTCGACAAACAATCAGTAATTCCACTAAATCTTTATCTAAAAACAATACACCTACATTTCACTCACACACCATTCTTTAGGTCAGTTTTGTAGCATCCGTCACACAATAATTTCTTAAGTGGGTGTACCAAGTGTATATACTTATGTGTTTTTGAACTGAGAGAAAAAGAAACTCAACCTCTCATAACATCACTCATGCATTTCTTGAATTAAAAGCACTCTCAAACTTTAAAACATCCTACTTTACCTCACAAAAGAAATATATTTCACACCTTTATTTATCATTTAAAACCTTCCACACACCGCACTCTAGAGCTGCCACGATTAGTCGACTAGTCACGATTACGTCGACTATCAAAATCGTCGACGACTGATTTAATAGTCGACGCGTCGTTTGAAGCTTTGTAAGATCACAAAAGACGCAGGAATAAGTAGTAGGATTTAAAAGTGTAATAACGGACTGAAACAGAAGATGGCAGCAGTACATGTAAAGGATGCCAGCTGCCGTTAAACCCCGAAGAAGAAGAAGCTGTGTCCCAGAATTCATAGTGCGGCCCAGCGCAGTTGTCAACAATGGCGGCAGCTAGTTAGTTTTAATATTACTCTTATTATTCTTTCTGGGTCACAAAATAAACGTTTAACATATTTTCAAGCTGTAAGTTTTACGTCCAATCGATGCATGATCTGATTAGTCGACTAATCGCAAAAATAATCGGTGACTAGTCGACTATCAAAATAATCGTTTGTGGCAGCCCTACCGCACTCACACACTTAAACTGTGACACTTAAACTCAGTCACTGATCCCACATTCACAGCAATTAATTCAAACTCTATTTATACTCTCGCAATAAGCAAAACCAGCATCTTAGTTACAGGCACTTAGCAAAATTTTCAAACAATAGTTATAAACCTCACTCCCACTCAAAACCGAAAGCAACAATCACTATGCGCGTCACCGCTCCTCATTTGCATTCACACACACACAGTTACACAGTCTAAAAATAAAAGTCACCATGCAGTGCACTGCTGACACAGAGACTGTTCTCCACTCACACAAAGATCTCTTATTTTATATTACACAGACGTCTTATATTTACAACCACTGTCAGGCCTGACATTTTAACCCTAAAATTTCGACAAATTAAATCGTAACCGCCCAGCGGATAAACTTTCAGTTTTTTGCGACCAATTAAAACCATTACCCGTCCCCGACGGTGGCCCGATTGCTAGTGCCCTAACTGAATTTAAAAGCGTTAACCAACCCAAACTTTCCCTTAAGCTCTATTTTTTGGTCTTCCACAACCAAGGCTTCTCCGAAGTTTTAAGTTAAAGTCGTACGCCTGAAACCGGGTTTCTGCTGGCCAAAAAAGCACAGAGTACCGTTCCAAACGGTAAAGAGAGTCAAAACTCCCAGCTATTTTGAAGGTTCCCAAGTTCTCCCCGGGTGCCACCCGTACTAACCCTTAGTCGCCGCTAGGTCAAGGATAAACGTCTTTACCCAGGAGGGAGCGTTGCCTCCGAGAAATGTGCTTCCTAAGAGTCCCAGACTCTCGTCCTAAAATAATTTACTAAAAATTCTGAAGACACCACATAAAATCACAAGTGATCCTATTAATGTCCAAGTCCAGCTTTATAGTCAATCAAAACTGCATAATAACACACAAACCAATTACCTATTATTCTAAATTCACTTAGCAGTCCAACTGCTTTCTCTTTTCTCTTTACTTATTTTCTCTTATTCTCTTTACTCAGTACTGTCACTTATACTTCATTATCATTACTTCAACTAGTAAACCTAATAAAATCTTCACCAAAATCAAAACAGACATTCACCAGTAATTTCAGTGAGTAGACTTTAATTTGTCATGTCCAATTTGGCACAGTTTGGAAATTCAACAGGTATGTGCCTTACCTTTGGATAAGCTGGCTTGCCTCTCACTTTCCACCACTGACTCGTATCTGCCCATCTAATCACCACGGAGCCCGGATCTCGCCGTCTACACCTCCAAAATTCTCCCTCCTCAACCACCGGACGAGCCCCCAAATGTTAGGGTTCAGAAATTGAGGAGGAAAATCCAAAGTAATGACCACTGATCCGGCCGTGTGCAGTTAGACGACATTTTAATGAATACACGCAGCGTGGAGCCCAAATACTGTGCAGATTCAGTATTGGACTGACTTACACTAGTCAGAACAAAGGCTTTATAGGGGAAAAGATAGTACAGCCCCCTCTTTTGCCAAGCAGACACAATACAGCATACGTCAATCCAAAACCATAAACGTTCAGTTAACTTTTGACACAGTTTAAAAGAACATTGTCTTCGGCTCGAAGCCAGGTGCTTCCCCCCAGCTCCGGTGTCGCACATACGCACCCAAACTTTGCAGTTCCAGAAAAACACATCTCAACCTCTTACCTACTAACATGAGTCTACAAATGTGTGTGTGTGTGCGTGTATGTGTGCTGTGTACTTGTCATGACCTCCCCTGCACCCCAGCTCACCTCACACCTTCAGTCATCTTGAGACATAAGGCCAACACGTACACCGCTGAAACTATATGTGTCGGTATGTGTGTATGTGTGTAATAATCTTGACTGATATATAAAATATATAAAACAAATGTTTTAATCTAATACAACGACTTAAAACTTAACCAAAGCTTAATCAAAGATATAAATGCATAATAAAATGACAAAACAACTTGCACTCAGAGTCTGCTTTCAGTTTCACTTCTGCAAAGCATGCCGTTTCCTGTCTCCTTTTGCACAGCAACATTTAAGATTATAGGAGCATTGAAAAGCATTTAGAATTATAATTCAACTCAACAGTTTAAAGTGGTTCTTACTGGACCTGCAATAAAAGCTTAATTGGGTGCCATTATGTTTAAACATCTAAATGCACTATCCCTACTTGGAGATTATGTGATTAATGCCATGGTAATATGAACAATAGCAGTAAAATAATTTCTGTAATTCTACATTGTCCACATGGATGTTAAAATCCCCAACAATAATTACACAGTCGAAATCAACACAGATCACAAACAGCAGTTCACTGAGATCATTAAACAGTCTGTGCAATATTTGGGAGGCCTGTAAACATTAAGAAACACAACTTTGGATGGGGCCTTCAGCTGTAAAGCCACATATTCAAAAGACTGAACACTTCCAGGAGATAGCTGCTTACATTGAAATGATTCATTCAACAAGACAGCAACCCCTCCTCCTCTCCTGCTCACCCTGGCCTCACTGATAAAACTGTAGTTAGGAGGGGTCGACTCGATGAGGACAGCTCCACTGTTACTTTGGTCCAACCAAGTTTCAGTTAAAAACATAAAATCAAGGCTGTGCTCAGTGATTAAACCATTAATTAAAAATGTTTTCCCAGCTAAGATCTAACGTTTAATAAAACCAACTTAAGTGTTTTAGAGGTATTATTTGCCCCCTCGTGTTTGGGAGCAGTCTGTGGCACACAAGGTATGTTTACTATATTTAAAGATCTTTTAGAGTGCAGCTCTCTGTGTTTTGACCAGGCCACATGTCTCCTTCTGTCACCTAAAAGTACAGAAATTTTAAAACCTTCTAGTAAACAGGGTCCCAGCTTCTCCTGGGAATAGTCCCCACTGCCATAATCCTTGCAGCCCGGACCCTCCACACATCAGACTGTGGGGACAGAGCATAAAGGTGGTAAGGAGGAACTAAGGGGGGTGAGGCTGGGCAATGTAACTTCGATTGCTCTGTTGAGGGCGGGGCTCGATGGCGAACCTTTGGCTGCTCTGGTGGGGAGTTTATGGGGGATAAAAAGGGATTGGGCCAGGGGTAGATCTGAGCCCAGCATTGACCCGCTCCATCATCTCCTCAGTGAATTTCAGGTATGGGGAGGAGGGAGAAAGGGAGGGGGAGGAGGGTAATGGCCTGTCAGGGGTTTGGGGGACTGGGGAAGGTCATGGTCCCTGGTCCTGGTCGTTGGTGTTGTTGAGAGAGTTGGAGGCAAATAGTGACCCCTCTTCTTGCCTCAGATGTCTCTCCTTTCTGAAGCTCATCCCGGGTGGGGCCAGATGAGGCTCCTCTTTAAGGTTTCTGCTGAGCTTTGTCTGTTCTTGGAGTACTGTTTGTTCCTCTATATGAGATAACTCCTCGTTTATCTCAGCCTTGGCACCAAGCACAGATGGATGACGTATGGAATAAAACAAGTTGGAGGTGAACAGTTTCACCCCAGACTTTTTAAAATTAGCAGAACGATGTTTGTTACAGTTGGATATTCATTTGCTATTTGAAGAATTCTCTCCTTCAGGTTGTTGACCATATCTTTAGGAAAGGAGAGTGTTTAGTGTTCTTACTGCACATCCTTTGTACATCCTTGACGGCAGAGTCACCCACAATCAGAGTTTCAGGTCTAGCCTTTAGCTTTCCCTGTGGTCTTTTACTTTTCAACAGATTTTCAGACCTTACTTCGCTACTTTTAGATGGATGGTTGTCCAATATAGATGCAGGGTCCTTTGATAGTGGAGCAAATCTGTTCTGCAGTTTCACATTCAGTTGTTTTGGAGGTTTGTTTTTAGCCTTCCTATTCACGGTTGTCCAGTCCTGTTTCCTCCCGTATACAGGGGTAGAAGAGCTTCTCTGTCTCGTAGGAAGTGAAGGCCAGTCAGTTTCAGAGATTTCAGCTCGCTGTGCCCTGCCTGTGATACGTCCTCCCCCTTGCAGGAGACATGATTTATGTCTTGGTTTTGCACCAAGACAGTCCAAGGGGGGATTATCGCTTGAGGATTTATTAGAATGCACAGAGTCTACTTTCTTGGTCATGTTATCTGTGCTCCTTAGCTGTGTACTAGCTTGCTCATCGCCATTGTTTTGAATCAAAGGCAAGGTTGTTTCATTTCCACACAGTCCATTTACCTCCACGTTTACTTCTAAGCGATGAATTTTTGTCTCCAGAACTGCAATCTTCTGCAGGAGGCTGTGGTAGTCATCTGTGGAGAGGGAAGGCGTCTTGTTGCTAGTTAGCCTAGCGGTTAGCACCTTTCCAGGCTATTGAGGCTGTTTGGTGCCCAGATGCTGTAATCAGGCTTCAGCTGTGTGTAGGCCACAGACACACGGAGCGCTGAAGATAAGGTAACTAAAAATGTTGCTGTTTCTGTTAAGAACACTTTAGTCCTAATGATCTATAAGTGTCCAGAAGCTATCGTAGGTAAGCTCATACGAAAAAAAGGGAAAAAATCAGCAAAAGAAGCAAAGCATTTAAAGAGCAAAGAGAGGAAGTGTCCACACTCACAAAAGGGGGAGGAGCAGTTAGAGGTGTGATGTCTTGCACTTTAATAGAAGAGAACAGGCTGGTTTCTAAATCTATAATGGAACATTATAACGTCAAGGGTATATGGTGCACAGAGTGCACACAGATCTGCACACATGCACAAATGATTATATGTTTCTTATATTAAACCCCGATTCTTTTGTCCCCATGATAGATCAGAGAAAACTGACTCATAGTGTGTTAAAACATTTATATTTCTTTTAATTCAACCATGTTCCGGAAGAGAGAGACCCCTGCACAGCCCAAACGCCAGTTGCAGGATCTCTAACATTAGAATCATAAGCTGTGCCTCATATAGGTGTTATTTTGGTACTTTACACGTCACACAGTCTCAAACATTGCTTATATGCAAAGTTCCTCTTTTCTGTGTCTTATCTATTAATATGCCTGTGCACTAAAACTTCCTGTTTTTCAGTCTGGCTGAGCACTTCGTTTGTGAGTCAAAAGTGGCCTTGCTCTACAAGCCTTCATTATTAAAGTACATAAAACAATTTAATGAGCAGATACACATTAAAAATATTTCTTTTGTCCTTAACAGTTTCTAAGCATAAATGACAATGGCATGCAGACTGGGGAAGCCACGGATCGAACCACCAACCTTTCGATCAGTAGATGACCCGCTCTACTACCTGAGCTACAGCCACCTGAGCTACAGCCACCCCTGCCAGTTCTGACATAACATTTTCAGTGCATGCATCATTTTAAACATGTTTCGCCCATGTCACTCACATCACTTTGCTGCAACAGAATATAGTTAGTAAAGGTGTTAGCAATCATTTTATTTATCATTGATCTCAGAAATGGTAAAATGCAACCTGTGAACAGGCAAAGTAATGTCAACAGTGCAAGTACCCGACCTGACATATAGAAATAGACAAATGGGCACACACAGATACGAACATCCAAACATACTCTATACCCCCGGTCTAGGTACCCTTGCCCCTAGAGGGGGAAACTGCACCCAGACAAAGGAAGTCTCATGTTTTTCACTGGGGAAGCAGACCGCTTCCGACTCTGCAGTAGCAGGGAGGCCCCACATTCCAGACCCCAATCAGACGGCCAACTCCTCCTCCCTGCCCCCCCGCCCCAACGGGCAACATAGAACGGCGGTGTTTGAAGACTCCAAACCTCGCTCCACCCGCTCATATGTAGTGTTGATGCATGTGTGTTCTAAGATGCTTTTAAAACCCAGGAGGGCATGGTGCTACCTGCCTTTTACGTTTGTTACACTGGCTTCCAGTACATTTTAGGATTCATTTTAAAATCTTAGTGGTGTCTTTTAAAGCTCTGAATCATGATGCTCCTGTCTATATTTCTGATCTTTTAAAACCCCACGCTCCCTATAGCAGCCTGAGATCATCTAATCAAAGGCTGTTGGTAGTCCCACGAGCATGTTTTGAGACCAGAGGTGATATATCTTTTAGAGCAGTCACCCCCAGGTTGTGGAATTCTCTCCCTCCATCTTTACATTACCTGGATTGTATTTATTCTTTTAAACATCATCTCAAGACTCATTTATTTAGACTAGCTTTTAACTAGATATGCGCTGTATGTTTGATTGTACTGTCTTATGTTGTCTGTTTAATATTATTGTGAAGCAATTTGTGGTTTTTATCCTGTGAAAAGTGCCATATAAATCAGTATAGTAAAGTAAAGCCCCCCCCCACGACCCTGACAAAGATGAATGGATGAAAAGCTTTCGTAATTTACAGGAACGTGTAACAACTGAAAACACCAACGTTTAAAACAGATTTATTCCACTTTCAGGTTTAACCTTTGATGCTTTTGTAAAGCAGCATTCATTTAGTTATCTTGAGTTCTTTTAATATCCACGTTGATCCTCTCTAAGTCTGATGATGATCTCACACTCTTTATCAAGTGTTTTCTGCTAATCTGGTGTCTGTGATTTCTGATTTTCCCTGCCAGTGGGTCCAAATAAAGCAGGGGTGTCGAACTCCAGGCCTTGAGGGCTGGTGTCCTGCAGGTTTTAGATATCACCCTTTGTCAACACACCTGAATCAAATGATTAGTTCATTACCAGGCCTCTGGAGAGCTTCAAGACATGTTGAGCAGGTAATTTAGCCATTTAAATCAGCTGTGTTGGATCAAGGACACATTTAAAACCTGCAGGACACCTGCGACATCACAGCTGTTTGGAGTAGATGGAAGTTTATTGTGAGAAAGACAAAGACAAAAGCTGAACATGGAAATAAAATGATGCTGCTGCTCAGAGAGGATCATGGGAAATGTCTTCCTGGGTCTACGTGACCTCACATTTGAGCATATGGATGCCATCAGAGACGGTGTTATGGTTTTTCACAGAGCTTCCTGTTTCCCACAGTACAGTCATTACATTCGATTAAAAAAACCACAACTTTATTCATCGTAAAACTAAGAATAATGTTTATTTACATTTTTATCCTGAGTTTTCCTTTGAATATAATAACGAGAGTAAAGCAGTTATCGTACCATCATCACATTAGATTACTGTTAGATGGACTGTTGGAGCTGGCAGATTTGGTGTGTCTGAGTAATTCAGGAGCTTCACGAGGGTCCGGGCTTCATTTCTTCACGCTGTTTAAATCCCTGCAGTGCAGCTCTGCTGATGATTTGAAACCACCTCCCATTACCATTGCCCAGTCACACAAGCTGCTGCTGCTTCAACCTCTCTGGATCATTCAGACACAACTCAACCTCTCACAGCACACACACCATCCTGTTTAATGTGATCTCCACCTGCAGAGAGAAGAAGGAAGAGCAGAGGAGATAAACGAGTGTTTCCAGAGACTCTTCATCAGCTGTCTGTCAGTGATGCAGCACATCCAGTATAAACAGCAGCAGGGACCTCAGTGCTGGGACTGTACTAGTACTCATTGTTGTTTCACTTTTTCTAATCTTTGGATTTTTATTGAAGTTGATGAAAATGTTCTTCACTCCTAGTTTTAGTTCAGACTTTCATTCGTTAGAATAACCTTGGTCTGTCCACTCTGAGCTCTTTAGGAACCCCAACAACAACCCCAACAATCCTGATGGAATGGTTCCAGCTGTTAACTGGAGGAATTCCATCCAAACATCTGCTCTCATTAAATTCTCTCTCACCCTACAGACTCTGTTCTTCACTGCTTTAAACTTGAAAATGAATGCAGTCATTGGTCTGCTGCTGCTTTGTTCAGAGAGATGACTGGCTATTGATTGTGTTTGATCAGAGCATGTGAGCTCTGATCAAACACCACGGTGACCATAAAGGTGACAGAAAGGTCAGAAACAGCAAGTGTTTGTACAATCCTGAAGCCTGTCACCATTCTCCTCTTTATTGAGCTTTACCGAGAAGCTGCAGCTTTACAGGAAACACTGGATCTTTGTTTCATACTGACTGTGTTTAGTACAATACTGCTGACAGCACCACCCACTCATTCCAACACTTTACTGACCTCAGAGTCTCCAGTCTGTAGTCTGGACTCTGCTTAAGATCAGACAGCTGCTTCATATCTGGATCCTGCAGGTTGTTTCCCCACAGGTCCAGCTCTCTCAGATGGGAGGGGTTGGACTTTAGTGCTGCTGCCAGATAATCACAGCTGATCTTTGACAATCCACAACAGCTCAATCTGTATGAAGAATGAAAGATGTAAGTTTATTAGACAAAGTGTGTGATTGAAATCATTCCGTTTTTTCATAATCTGTTCAGAGCTGAACAAGGTTCAGAATGTAGAAGTTTAGAAAATGGAAACTCCAAACAGCTGAAGCTAACAGGAAGCAGCTTCAAACAGTCTTCAAGAAACTCCGATTAAGTTATAAAAATAAAGTTTTCTCACATTTATAGCCACAGTTTAAGTTACAGGGTACTTGCACCATTTGAAATATCAAATTTATTCTTTCAAATACTTTTTCAAGACCGGAAAATGTAAATCAGATGGAACAATGTTGAAATAATGGATTATATTTCAGCTTTTACAAACAGGCTAAATAACTAGTTGGATATCCAAATACTGACGAGACCACTAATCTCCACAACAGAGTATTTGATGTTGGGCTGGGCAATATGGCCTAAAATCCATATCATGGTATAATTTGAAGCATGTGCGGTAACGATATATATCGCTATATATTCTTTTCTTCTGTATAACATATTTTACACACTGTAAGGCACACTTAAAATCCTTTAATTTTCTCAAAAATCGACAGTGTGCCTCCTGTATGAATTTTGGCTGTGCTTACTGACCTCAAACAAATTTTATGTGGTACACGGCACTCAAAAATCTGTCAAAAATGTTTTAGTACGGCTTTGGTTAGCTATGAAGCCGCACCGCCTGATGGATTGTTATAGCATTACGGCTACCGTAGTCAGGAGCCTCGTAGAGTAATCTCGGTCCAAAACACCATCTACTTCATGTCCTAAAGTCAAACGAACACTGCGGTATCACTGAGAGTTAAAAACTGTCTAAATTCTTTCATTTTTAACAAAATGATCAGTGTTGCTGCTTTACCAGGTGTAACAATTAAGTTTAACATCCAGGCATCCATGAAAACAGAATTTATTAAATTCAACGGAGTTAGAAGTTAGCAGGAAGCTAGCTCGCTAGTTTCCACCTAAACATGATATGCCATGTTCTGAGAGATATCTGAAAAAATTAAAACGTACAGCTCTGCTATCACTTCCAACATAAATGAAGAGAGAAAGCTAAGCAGTGACGTTTGTAGGGGTACTGAAGTTTGACTACCTGGTATATACTGATGTCCTACGTGCTCACTAGCAAAACAGCTATGTTAGCATAACATTAGCACAGTGAAGCTGAAGGACGCTAACCTTTTTCCACTCGATAAAAGTTAATGTGAGGGTTTCTGGTGGTTAGGGACAAATGCAATTGCATGGCAGGATGCTACAAACAGACCAAACTTCAGTCAGGAGAACAACTGAGATAATCCATCCACAATGCCAGGTTAGTCATTAATATACTGCAACAACATGGGAATAGAGCGGCTGCGAGAGAATTCGGCATTAATGAATCAATGGTAGGGAAGTGGAGGAAGTGCAGTTTTTGGCTTTCCATATATTCCAAAAGTGCTTAGTCTCTTTGCTATTACTGTCGCCTGGCATAATTTGCAAATGATGTTCTCGCTGCAATGCTTTCGACCAAAACAGACGCAGCTTGATGATGACACCATCAACATGCGCTATCACAGTAGAGCGGTATAGTCTCTCTAAATCTCTACCGTTGGCCAAATTTATATCATTTCTACCGTATACCGTTTATACTACCCACCCCTAATTTGATGCGTTTAGTTGACACATATGACAGTAACGTCAATCTGTTTGTATTTTTGAGTGTTGCTCAGACAGAAACATCATTTTATGAAGTCACTATGATCAGTGCTTTGACCTGTTTCTACTGTTTAAGGTTATGCTGTCCTCAGCCAGTCAATCAGAGTTTCTTAGTTTCACCAGCTAGACAGCAAGATAACAATGCTCCAGTAACCAGACTTGTTTTCCTTTTTGCGCTGTTATATTGAAGAATGGCCTCTGACTGTTAGGTCTGCGCTGCCCCGCTGGTTTAGAGACTTGCAAGTGGAGCCGATCCGACCAGCGTCTTGGAGCAGCAAGCTCCTCCTGATCCCTGACAACTCCAAAGAGCCAGCCTCCCCTACAGCCTTTTATTAACTCTGTAGTCACACAAACATCTCATTAATCATGCGACAGATAAAACACTCACACGTGAACATGTGCTGTGTGTGTCTGCAACAGTGAACATGTGATGTGCGTGTGTCTATGAGCATGTGATGTGATCAGCGATATGTTTATGTGTGTCTGTGTAGGAAACAGAGGTGAGCATTCATGCTAAAGATCGAATCACTCTGTTAAAGATCTAATCATCTTGCACAATGACAATCATATTGATCCACAATTCTCTAACACTGACCATTGCCTTCTCTTTGACAATTGTAAAACTGAAAATACAAAATATTGTATTAGCTGACTAACAATGCAAATGCTTGTTACACTCTTACTGGAAGCTAACACGATAAAACTTTCATACTCGCTTAAACGTACAAATTATCATGTCAGTTTTTAAGCCAAACAAAGAGAATATTATTCTATCATCATTCATACTGTAATGGACTGGGTTACAAGTTAGTTTGACAGTTGTGCTATCAATGTTTTGTGTTCAGAAGTGCCACTCACTTATGGCATAGTTGCGCCACACCAGCAGCAATGTTATTAACTCAGTGTCCTTGAATGTGTAGTAGTCTAGAGACTGTTTGGCCTGCCAATCAGATCAGCTACCTATGACAGAGTCTGGAGAAAGCATGTGTGGGGTTCAATTTAATGTTTTTTTAACAGCACCAAATCACAAACAACACTCGCCTCAAGGAGCTTTATATTGCAAGGTAGACCCTACAATAATACATGCAAAGAAAAACTCAACAATCATATGACTCCCTATGAGCAAGCACTTTGGCAACATTAGGGGCACACACAGAGGTGGGAAGTAACAAAGTACAAATAATTGAATTGAATTCAATTTTATTTATATGGCTGCAAATAACAACAGTTGCTGCAAGGTGCTTTATATTGTAAGGTAGAGCCTACAATAATAGCTACAGAGAAAAACCCAACAATCATATGACCCCCTATGAACAAGCACTTTGGCGACAGTGGGAAGGAAAAACTCCCTTTTAACAGGAAGAAACCTCCGGCAGAACCAGGCTCAGGGAGGGGTGGGGCCATCTGCTGTGACCGGTTGGGGAGAGAGAAGGAAGACGGGATAAAGACATGCTGTGGAGGAGAGACAGAGATTAATAACAAGTATGATTCAGTGCAGAGAGGTCTATTAACACATAGTGCATGAAGAAGAAACACCCAGTGCATCATGGGAATCCCCCAGCAGTCTACACCTATTGCAGCTTAACTAATGGAGGATTCGGGGTCACCTGATCCAGCCATAACTATATGCTTTTGCAAAAAGGAAAGTTTGAAGCCTAATCTTAAAAGTAAATATAGTGTTTGTCTCCTGAATCCAAAATGAAAGCTGGTTCCAGAGAAGAGGGATATTCTTCTATGTGATACTCCGATGTCTGATTTTTCCTGAATACCGCTTCATGCTGTAGGACAACATCTGCCTGGAAGCAGATGATGATCTCCTCCCTGCTAAATAAACTAAACAGACAAACTCACATTTTGCATTGTGTGAAGGTCTATGGAGTGGCTGGCTGATTTTCCACTGTCTGTACTGAATAATGCTGCTATAAGTGCTTGATGATTTGGTGAATACACCCTATGGGCAGAAATCTGTGCCATCAGAAACTGAATTTGAATAAGTTAAATTTGAATTTGAATTGCTCAGATTGAATCTGAATTGTAACTTGAATAAATGCTTTTGAAAACTGAATTTGAATTAGTCTAATTTGAAATTGAATTTATGGTTTGAAAATGATCATCACTAAATTGAAATTGAATTTTATATATTGAAAATGAATTCATTTGCTTTGAAACTGCATTTTATCCTTTAAAAATTCAGCTCTTGAATAATTTCAGTTTCACTCTCACCATTCAGTTTCAGTTCTACAATTCAATTTCAGTTCCAAAATTCAGTTTTTTGGAACTTACATCCGGTTCCGGTTCAAGCGCAGATTAATAGAACTACATTTTGCCAGCGGACTGAAAGTGTTACTGACGGGACTCTGCAGCGTCTTGAGCTGAATTAAGACTTCAGAAGTCATTCGTCATGTCGAATGACCAGCGGATAAACTCTCAGGTTGGTAATAAATGTATTACATGTATAAGAACAAGCGTCATGTTAACAAATGATAGCCGTACAGTAACTTTTATGCTTATTGTAGCTGCTAGCTAAAAACGCTAATTTAGCCTAGTTTGCCCTGGATTCAGCTTTGACAAACAAATATGATCGACTGTTTCTAGTAGAAATCCAAAGTTGTCATCTTGTACCCTCTCAGAGCCCTGTATGCTTGCAGAGACCCCTACAGTAGGGAAACATGCAAAACAGCGTCCAAACCTTTGTATTTGAGCTTTATTTATGTCTTACACAGCATCCCAACTCTTTAGCGAACTTAATAACTTTAACTAAAGTGAATAGTTAGTCTAATTCATTAGTGCAGCATTACTGGATCACCTCCGTTTGAAGTGATATGATATGTGACTATCACTGTGTTTAACTATCATAATAATTCTTAGGGTACTGAGTGCATGCTTAATTAGTTGTTTTTTTTTTTTTTAAACATACTGCTCCATTGCTATGTTTGACACGCTGAAGTTGTCGGGTCACCTCCTAAATCGACCATCTTTTACAGGTGTTTTTGTGCCAGAAATGGAGTGTCCACTGAAGACTGAAGATACTGAATCTCTACGTCACGCCATTGATCCCTCTTGTGCCTTCATCTAGACAAGAGACATCAACTTAACCACTCTCACATGCTCTGTACCTGCATCACCTTCCCTGACAGTCGTAGCTTGGCTCATCTGAGGGTGAAATTATAAGAATGTGTTATTTTGCAAAGTGCTCTCTAGGGTTCCTAAATAAAATATGGCATTGAGGTCATTTCTTTTGAATTAATCCCTTCTTCTGAAATATAAGAACCTCTCCTGGTTTTAATGGCACTTTGGATTTCCTTACTTTGTGTTCCACTCCCAACCCCAAACAGATGCTGACACAGTAACATGGAAGAGGGAAAGAAGTTGGAAAGGACTACTATAAATAAACCTAATGCCTAACAATGAAAAATGTAAAATAAGAACAATAATAATAATAAAGATAAAAGATGAAGTAACAAGTTTTTAGTTTTTTGTTTATTCCAAATGATCATCCAGATGTCTGTGACATGTGATGACAAACACCATAATGGAAGGCCTTAGTCATCACATGCTTAAACTCATATTTTTGCATATGCTGAACAGGCAGTCAGACATGCTGTAACTGTGGGGTAGAAAACTGCATGAACACCATACGGCAGGGGTCTCAAACTCCAGTCCTGCAACTTTTCCATGTGTCCCTGTTGCAACACACCTAGTAGGTCATTAACAAGAGTATAGAACTTGAATGCATGCTGAGTTGGCAATTCGGCCATTTGATTCAGGTTACAGCAGCTCATGAGTGAATGAACATGGTGCAATAAAAGTATTTTAGAAGTACTTAAATTTACTTGAGTAAATTAGGGGCTGCCACCTCAGCATGCAGTCAAGTTCTATACTCTTGCTAATGACCTACTAATTGTATTCAGGTGTGTTGCACCAGGGACAAATGGAAAAGTTGCATGACACCGGCCCTCGAGGACTGGAGTTTGAGACCCCTGTCATATGGAATATGACAGGTGTGGTTGAACTGCATGAAGACTCTGAAGTTTCTCTTCTCTTCTGGCAGGACAGGAATGTAGCCTTGTCCTGTGAGCCACCGTAAGGATGTACTTGGAGTAGAACTGGACTGTCACCGGCCTCAGGCTCTTTACCTTTTCAAAGACAAAGCAGTCATTTAGATAAAATATTAGATATTGTTTACCTGTAAATGCACAAAGAGAATTTAGAAATGTAATTATTGTCAAGAGTGAAAAAGCACTGATAGTGTAATCTACAGCTGTGGCCAAACGTTTAGAGAATGAGAAGTGTTGTTTATTTACAAAGTTTGCTGTTTCAGTGATAGTTGTATATCATATTATATCACTTCAAACAGAGGTGATCCAGTAATGCTGCACTAATGAATTAGACTAACTATTCACTTTAGCTAAAGTTATTAAGTTAGCTAAAGAGTTGGGATGCTGTGTAAGACATAAATAAAGCTCAAATACAAAGGTTTGGACGCTGTTTTGCATGTTTCCCTACTGTAGGGTCTCTGCAAGCATACAGGGCTCTGACAGGGTACAAGATGACAACTTCGGATTTCTACTAGAAACAGTCGATCATATTTGTTTGTCAAAGCTGAATCCAGGGCAAACTAGGCTAAATTAGCGTTTTTAGCTAGCAGCTACAATAAGCATAAAAGTTACTGTACGGCTATCATTTGTTAACATGATGCTTGTTCTTATACATGTAATACATTTATTACCAACCTGAGAGTTTATCCGCTGGTCATTCGACATGACGAATGACTTCTGAAGTCTTAATTCAGCTCAAGACGCTGTAGAGTCCCGTCAGTAACACTTTCAGTCCGCTGGCAAATTGTAGTTCTATTAATCTGCGCTTGAACCGGAACCGGATGTAAGTTCCAAAGAACTGATTTTTGGAACTGAAATTGAATTGTAGAACTGAAACTGGATGGTGAGAAGTGAAACTGAAATTATTCGAGAGCTGAATTTTTAAAGGATAATATGCAGTTTCAAAGCAAATGAATTCATTTTCAATATATAAAATTCAATTTCAATTTAGTGATGATCATTTTCAAACCATAAATCCAATTTCAAATTAGACTAATTCAAATTCAGTTTTCAAAAGCATTTATTCAAGTTACAATTCAGATTCAATCTGAGCAATTCAAATTCAAATTTAACTTATTCAAATTCAGTTTCTGATGGCACAGATTTCTGCCCATATACACCCTATGTCATTAAGAGATTGAATAAATGTGCATGTTTCGGAACTCATTGGCTTTGCAGAAATAGGTCTTTAACTCCTGTAAAGACTGAGCCTTTGGCTCAGATTTAACAACTAAACTGTCCACCCACTGCATTAGATTGAAATCTCTAATTATTCATTCTGAATTATTCTAAGACATAATAGGTCATCCAACTAATTAACTTGTTTTTGAAGGTAACAATGGAGAGGCAACAGTAGTGAAAAATGAGACGGGAGTTATGTTGGTGCAAACTTTAGATTAGGACTTCATCACATGTAGTGCCTTGTCATTGATCTTAATGGAATATGCTTTTTGGGAATGTGATCAGCCATTTTAATCTTGATACAAAAACAATGTTCAAAGTTGGATTGCAAATACAAATTTACAGTTAATTTTGCAAAATGTGCTTCCTGCATTCAGTGATATGTTTATAGTGTAACAATTTTGATGTTGTAAAAGCTGCATTCATTCGAGCAGTTTACAAGTATTGATAACTCATTGTCTCTCCTTATCCCTTAAAGACCTAGCATAGAACCAAGTCCGCCACACCTCTTTATATTTTTACATGCTGTAGTGCCATTTTTTGGAGCATTTCAATTTGCTATACATCAATACAACCGTTAGAGCCCAAATTTTAATAATATGTATGCATTAAGTCCATAGTAACTACATAAATTGCAAAAAGTGCAATAAACTACAAAAAAAATGAAAATCATTTTTTTTTTTTTTTTTTTTACATATATTTCTACTTAAAGAAATTTAAAAAGGTTTATCCCTCAAAACTGTAAATACAAAAAAGTTGCACAAAAAATTGTTTCCAACAACAGGAAATTCATTTTGAGTGTCTTCATAGTTTTATTTTTGAGATACACCAATTTTTATATACTGCAGGAAAAACGAAAATAAATATCCATCCATTCGCTTCTCCTTTTCAGGGTTGCAGGGGGCGCTGGAGCCTATCCCAGCTGTCATAGGGCAAGAGGCGAAATACACCCTGGACAGGTCGCCAGTCTGTCGCAGGGCCAACACACAGGGACAGACAACCATTGACACTCACATTCACTCGCACATTCACACCTAGTGGCAATTTGGATTATCCAATTAACCTATCCCCACTAACTGCATGTCTTTGGACGGTGGGAGGAAGCCGGAGTACCCGGAGGGAACCCACGCAAACACGGGGAGAACAGGCAAACTCCACACAGAAAGACCCCGGCCTGATGTTGGAATTGAACTCAGGACCTTCTTGCTGTGCGGCAACAGTGCTAACCACCGCGCCACTGTGCTGCCCTGAAAATAAATATTATAATCTAAATTTGCAAAAAAACCAGCATGTACATCAAAATAAACTATTTCCAGCAGTGCAGTGCAGAATTTCAGTTCTAAGCATCCCAGAAACTATTCAGAGAAGCATGAAGTCAAACATGACTAAAAATACCAGTATAGGCTTACAAGGCCCCGAAGGATAAAAACGACATTTTCCAAGAAAATGACGTCACTTCCAGTTTTGGGCAAGTAATCGCAGATATGCGATAGTTCGTGATGATGTCTATTTCAATGTAGGAAGTGTTTTGAAGAGCTTATTGGATCGGCAAAGTGAGTTTCTGGAATATTATGTTTTTGTTGTTGCAAGTGCTTTTTATGCAATTTTTGTAAAATTATATGTGGAAGGAAACCGTGACCTAGGACAAGCTAATGGCATAAGATGTAAGTACAAATCCTCCGGTTTCATGTGAAAAAAATTTATTGCGCTAGCTTACGTGGTTCCGGTTCTACAGAGATTTAAAAATAGTTATGCAAAACGGAGTGTGCCCGCTCCGACCGGTTTTAAAGGGTTAAGGAAGTGTGTCTAGTCAGAGCGCATGAGTGCTGAAATGATTCTTTCTAACATCTTAGCTTAAACTTGTGTTAAATGAGGTATGTTTATTTAGCCTTCTGAGAACTAGCCTATTAATTTATGTCCCCTTTAGTGTGTTTTGTTGGGCAGCTTAGATAATGTCACTACAGAAAAGAATATAGCCCATATGGTTTTCACTGCCCTATGCATAGCCAAGAAAACAGTCCTCATGAACTGGAAAAATAAAAATAATCTTAATTCTAACCAATATAGAAATTATCTATTAGATTACATTAGTCTTGATACAGCCTCTGCCACCACATCAGATCAATTGCTCTGGGCTCCTTTGATCAGCTCCATCACCTAGCGAGTAGTGGGGGGTCATAGTTTGGTCCCACCTTCGCTGTTGTGATTGGTGTGGGGGTAGGGACAGGCTTAGGGCGTCGGGGGGTTCCCCAGGAGCATCTTCCTTGGAGGGCTCAACCCGGGGTAGCGGTCATGGCCTATTAAGGGCTCTGTTGGCTCTTAGGTGAAGGTTTCATCGTGGCTGCGTGCAGCGAGGCTAGGGGAGGGTCTGTGCTGACGGACGTGTGTTACTGACCTGGTAGCCTGGCTGCCCCTGCGTGGGTCCTGGACGTGTGTGAGGTTCTGGGGGCGCTCCGTCTCTGGGCTGGGGCCCTGGCTGGGCCTCGGGGGCTTGGGTCCTGGTTTGTGTGTTGCTGGGGTTGTGGGCGGTTGGGTGTATGGGGGCCCAGCTCTGGCGTGGGGTGCCGCCAGTGCATCGAGCCACCTGGGGGGCTCTTCAACTGGTGGGGGAGGTTGTTACATCTTGCAGGAGCTCTCCTCTCTTCAGGAACTCACTCTGCAGGAGGGGGAGATACAGGAGAGGTGGAGAAGGATCTCAGCCTGGGCGTCTATTGTCTTGTGTAGTCTGGAAGATGAGTGGATGACGGGGTGGGTGCAGTTTTCTCTGTGGTGGGGTCAGGTGGGCTGTCCCGGGCTCTGTGGGGCCGGGCGGCGCTGCTGTACTGGGACCCGGTCCTGGCGGGTTGCAGAGTATGGGGGTGCCTACTGGGGTCAGCGGGGGAGCTGGCCCCAAGGAGGGGTCACTTGCCCCTCCCTTCCTTCCCTCCCCATCTCCAGCTGCCTCTCTCTTTCCGCTCCACCACAATCACCCACACATCCAGGGCCTTGGGGTAAAGGTGTGTCACCAGGATGCAGGGGAGGCATCCCCCCCTCTGTCCCCTTCTGGCTGCCTGTGCCTCAATTTTATCTCACAACTTAGACATTCACATGACTCACACTCTCATAACACATACATATAGGATCTTGGGGGTGGGCACGCTACACGGACTCCAACAGACCATCAGGGTGTACACCTCACCCCTGGCGTCGTTGCCCACCTCTCAATTTTAAATACACGTAGACATTGAGGGCTAGCAGGAGGGGCTATGCGCTTACCTGCTGCTCTCTGGCAGGTAGCTCCATGCCCTCCTGGGTTTTAAATGCACCTTAGAACACACATGCATCAACACTACATATGAGCGGGCGGAGGGAGGTTTGGAGTCTTCTCACACCCCCGTTCTCTGCGGCCTGCTGGAGCGGGGGGGGCTAGGAGGAGTAGTTGGCCGTCCGACTGGGGTCTGGAATGTGGGGCCTCCTGCTGCTGCGGAGTCGGGCGGTCTGCTTCTCCCACCGCAGGGGAAAGGGTAACACCACCTGGGTCTGGGTGCAGTTTCCCCCTCCAGGGGCAAGGGTACCTAGACCCGGTTCTTAGAGTACGCTTGGGGAGTGTGATTGTGTGTACAGTGTCTCTCTATGTCTGTCTCCACGTTGGGTGAGTGTTGAGTAATTGCATATGAGAGCATGAGGTTGGGAATGGATGTTGGTATCTGTGTGTGCCTGTATGTCTGTGTCTATATGTCAGGTTGGGTATCAGACACCACCTCTCTGGGGACATCTCAGGCCCTCCAAGGCATGGAGGCCTATCTCCCCCCACCTCTTCCCCTGCCGGTGGCAGACGCCCTCAGACATCGGTGCGTTGGTGGTTCCGGGGATGGGTGTCCAGGTACACACCGGCTCACTCCTTGGTGGCTGCTTATCGGGGCCTGGAGCCTGGGGCTCGCTCGGGCCACTTCGGGGGTGGGGTGCCCTCGCCCTCTCAGCCTGGGGCTCGGTCACTTGGGCACAGCTGGCTGCCGGCGGAGCTCACGGGCACGTCACTGTAACCCCCCCTGGCTTCTGCTCCACGGCTGCTGTGTGACCCCTCATCTGGGACTCTCCTCAGCTCTCTCTGGGATAGTGGTGCGGCTGCCCGTCTGTTAGTCTTCCTTGGTCTCTTGTGTTCTGGGGGCCTCTGGATGTCTGGAGTTTTGATCTCCTCCATACCTGCTTCATGCCCTGGAGGACGGGGCTGTGGCTCCCCACACCCTCTAGCAGATCATTACATGAAGGAACCTTTTTAAAAACAAGCGCGTTCATGCTCACAGGTGTACACACGGGTGCTCACACACACAAACTACACCCTTTTTTGCTCCTACCTCAAAGCACACTGTGCGCTGTCGATCTTACGTGGTGCACAATAATGTTTAATATCTAGTATTTACTGTTATATTCCCATATATCATCGTGATGTTGTTTATTCTATTGCTCTCATTTTCTTCTGCTTGTTTTCTTCTTTCTTTCTCAACAGGTGATCCAGGTGATTGATATATGTATTTTTTGTCTGCTTTTTTTTGTTTTTTGCCCTTTATCCCCGTCCCTCTTCTCCGCTGTTTTTTTTCCCTCTTTCTTTCTCCCTTTTCTTTTCCTCGTTCAAGTCTGTGCCGTATCTAGCAAGTGAAAATAAAAAATAAAATAAACAATAAAAGGTGAATCAAATAGACCATTACGGCAAAGCTGGGATGGTCCATTTGGTAAAGCAAATCCGTTGGGCATCTTTCTTTGCCTTTAGACAATAATTCTGATGGCAAAAGAACCAAACGGGACAGGCAAAAAAAAAACAAAAAAAACATTATGTCCTCTGTAATGGACATTTGTTTTTGGTCTATATGGTTTGAATTAGCGGTGGGCGGTATAAACGGTATACAGTAGAAACGATTTAAATTTGGCCAACGGTAGAGATTTTGACTATACCGCTGTACTATGACAGCGCATGTTGATGGGGTCATTAAGAGGCGCCTGTTTTGTTTGAAAGCATTGCAGCGGCTGCAAACAATACCATCTGCAAATTATGCCAGGCGACAGTAATAGCAAAGAGACTAAGCACTTTTGGAATATGGGGAAAGCCAAAAACTGCACTTCCTCCACTTCCCTACCATTGATTCATTAATGCTGAATTCTCTCGCAGCCGCTCTATTCCCATGTTGTTGCAGTATATTAATGACTAACCTGGCATTGTGGATGGATTATCTCAGTTGTTCTCCTGACTGAAGTTTGGTCTGTTTGTAGCATCCTGCCATGCAATTGCATTTGTCCCTAACCACCAGAAACCCTCACGTTAACTTTTATCGAGTGGAAAAAAGTTAGCGTTCATCCTTCAGCTTCACTGTGCTAATGTTATGCTAACATAGCTGTTTTGCTAGCAATACCGTAGGACATCATTATATACCAGCTAGTCAAACTTCAGTAACCCTACAAACGTCACTGCTGTTTAGTTTTCTCTCTTCATTTATGTTGGAAGTGAGCTGTACGTTTTAATTTTTACAGAAATCTCTCAGTCAGAACATGCTATATCATGTTTAGGTGGAAACTAGCGAGCTAGCTTCCTGCTAACTTCTAACTCCGTTGAATTTAATAAATTCTGTTTTCATGGATGCCAGGATGTTAAACTTAACTGTTACACCTGGTAAAGCAGCAACGCTGATCATTTTATTAAAAATGAAAGAATTTAGACAGTTTTTAACTCTCAGTGATGCTGCAGTGATTGTTTGGACCCAGATTACTCCGCAAGGCTCCTGAATACAAGCCGTAATGCAACGGCAATCCATCAAGTGGTGCGCCTTCATAGCTAAGTCGTACTAAAAATTTTTTTGACAGATTTCTGCGCACCGTGTACTACATAAAATCGGTTTGAGATCAGTAAGCACAACCAGAATTGATACATAAGGCACACTGTTGATTTTTGAGAAAATTAAAGGATTTCAAGTGTGCCTTATAGTGTGTAAAATACGTTATACAGAAGAAAAGAATATATAGCGATATATTGTTACCACACATGCTTCAAATTATACTGTGATATGGATTTTAGGCCATATTGCCCAACCCTAGTTTGACTTATTTGAGGTACCCTACTGTGTCCTGAGGTACTACGTAGAAGACATGCTGGGCTATCCATTGATATCTCTGTTTGCGTGACCTCTTTTAGCTCCAAAGAGTTTCAGTTCAGTTTCAGTTTTATTTGTCATATGCAAGTTAGCACAGGGTCAACATTGCAATGAAATGTGTTTGACGAGCAGCAGTCACTCAGCAGCATGATACAGTAGGAGAAAATATAATAAAATATAATAAAATAAAATAAAATAAAAAATAGAAAAATAGTAAGGAGCAAAATATTAGCAAAATATAGAGAGACTGTTTTTAAGTCTTGTAGTCCGAGCAGACAGACTCCTGTAACGTCTGCCAGATGGTAACAAGGAGAACAGCTGATGTGCTGGGTGGCTGTGGTCCTTGATGATGCTGTGTGCTTTACGGAGGCATCGCTGGAGATAAATGTCCTGAATGGCAGGAAGCCTCGTGCCAATGATGTGCTCTGCTGCCTTCACCACCCTCTGTAGTGATTTACGGCTGCTGGCAGAGCAGCTTCCGTACCAAACCGTGATGCAGCTCGTCAGCAAGCTCTCAATTGCACACCTGTAAAAATTTGAGGTGATGTTGGCGTTCATGCTAAACTTCCTCAGCTTCCTCAGGAAGTCCTCAGTGATGTTGACTCCAAGGAACTTGAAGCTGCTGACCCTTTCGACCTTGACACCGTTGATGTGGATGGGCTGGTGTTCTCTGACTGGTCGTTTCCGGTAGTCCACTATCATCTCTCTAGTTTTGCTGATGTTGAGAGTCAGGTTATTTTCCAGGAACCACTCATACAGTGCCATCACCTCCTCTCTATAGTCCGTCTCATCATTGCCTGTGATGAGGCCTATGATGGTTGTGTCATCCGCAAACTTGATGATGATGTTGGAAGACGAAGGAAATAACAAAAAAGAGGAAGGAAATAACAAAACAAAAAAAAAGTTTAATGGAAAGATTCATTTTTTTCTCTGTTCTCAGGAGGATATCATGCCCACTGTATCTTTTGCTTTGTGAGGAAAGTGGATCATTTACCTCATACCTGATCTTTATCTCTTCATGAAACAGGCAGTATTTTAAGGTGGCATCTGCAGCAGATCATCGCTAGATTATCTGCAACTACCAAGGTAAAAGGTGGAGACACTGGCGGATTGATCCCTGGCTACTGAGACTAGCCAATAGGACATGGAATGATGTCACCTCAGTGGTGTGGACAGAGCCTGACTAGATATAGTTGGGATCAGTAGCGGTTTTTGATACGCGCGACATGGGCGGTTGCCCGGGGCGGCATCGTGGTGGGGGGGCAGCATCGGCAAAAAAAAAAAAAAAAAATGCTCGTACTCATACTGCCCCGACGTCATGCCAGCGCATAGTGGAAATGGCATAGGCACCAATCGGTTTTCTATCGCCCATTTGCTGGGAGTAAGGGCGAGGTGCGCCTGCTGCTTGTTGCACCAACTCGTAAAATAAAACAAAATAAAAACAAACCAACAAACACGAAAACACCAGACATTATGATACAGACTTACAATTTGCACCAATGTTTTTTCGAAATTCTATATGCGAAAAGTGAGCACGAGAGCCCTCGGTGCGTCTGCAGTTAAGCAGATGTGTCATTGGATAATGGCAAGTCGTGTATCCTGAACCAATCAGAATCAGAATACTTTATTAATCCCTAAGGAAATTATGTTCGTTACAGTTGCTCCATGAAAAAATAGTAAAAATAGTAACAGTAACAGACTAAACTCCAAACAATACATTATGTTACAGATTTTAATATGAATTAGTCATTGTCAATTGTTGATTTGTCCTGTTCTCATTGTATGACGAATTATGATGGCTGTTTGGTAGCTGTTTGCATACTATGCATACTCTCTCTCTCTTGTGTGTGTGTGTTTCTCTGGTGAAATTCAGTATGGTTCTGACAACCGTTTTATGTTAATGTACAATCCTTAATCTATTGAGTGTTCGCCCAGGGCGCCAAACAGGCTAGGACCGCCACTGGTTGGGATCACCTCAATGCACAGCTTGGGCTCTGGAACCAGTCTCATGGAGTGGGGCTGCCCTTGGTGACAGGCAACAAGCTAGGGTGGGTATCTTAGTGTCCCCTTGGCTTGCTGCCTTTACGTTGGAGTTTTTCCAGTGGACAACAGGGTTAGTGACCTGACCCTTCATGTTGGAAAACATGCCTTGACTATAGTCTGCGTTTGTGCGAAACAACATTTTAGAGTACCTGGCCTTCTTGGAGTCCCTGAGTGGGTCATGGTTAGGGCACTGGAACAGATGGAACTGAGTGTGAAGCTAAAGGAATGAAAATCAACACCTCCAAATCTGAGGCCATGCTCCTCAGCCTTCCATCCAGGAAGGGGTCAGAGTAGAGCCGCTGCTCCTCCACATCTATAGGAGCAAGTTGAGGGGATCTTATAAAGATGCCTCCTGGGCGCCTCCTCGGTTAGGTTTTCTGGATATGTCCAACCAGGAGGAGTCCCTGATCGAGACACACTGGAGAGATTATATCTCTCGGCTGGCCTGGGAATGCCTTGGTGTGTCATGTCATGTAGAAATTGAAGGTTCTCGGGAGGGGTCGTGCTGTCATGCCCTCCTGTGTTTTAAATGCACTTTAAAACAACACACAGCAACACTACACATGAGCAGGTGCAGGGAGACATATGGGGTCTTCACACACCCCCGTTCTCTGTTAGCCATCAGGGCAAAGGGGCTGGGAGGAGATGTTGGCCATCCGATTGGTGTCTGGGGTGTGGGGCCTCCCTACTGCTGCGGAGCCTGGGGAGGTCTGCTTGACCTCAACCCCGGGGGAAAAGGTAACATCTCCTGGGTCTAGGTGCGGCTTCCCCCTCTGGGGACGAGGGTACCTGGACCTGGGGTATAAAGTATGTTTGGGGAGTGTGATTGTGTGTTCAGTGTCTATCTGTGTCTGTCTTTACATTGGGTGAGTGCTGAGTATTTGTATATGTGTGCATGAGCGTGGGAATGCAGGTTTGTATCTGGGTAAAATCTTAGACTCCATCTCTCTGGGAACATCTCAGGCCCTCCAAGGTATGGAGGCCTATCTCTCCTCATCACACTGCCTGCCGGTAATAGTAAAATGGCCTCTATTTGTACAGTGCTTTACTAGTCCCTAAGGACCCCAAAGCACTTTACATGTACAGTCATCCACCCATTCACACACACATTCACACACAACTTGCTCCAAGCTACATTGTAGCCACAGCTGCCCTGGGGCACACTGACAGAGGTGAGGCTGCCGGACACTGGCGCCACTAGGCCCTCTGACCACCACCAGTAGGCAACGGGTGAAGTGTCTCGTCCAAGGACACAACGATCGAGACTGTCCGAGCCGGGGCTCGAACCGGCAACCTTCCGATTACAAGACGAACTGCCAACTCTTGAGCCACAATCGCCCACCAACACCTGAGGGCAACACCTGAAGGCTGGCTGCTACCACAAAGCACTTTGTGCGCTATCAGTCCTGCGTGCTGCACAAAAACATTCAATATTTAGTATTTAGTATTATTTACACTTAGCTAGATTAATACGATGGCATTGTGGTTATTATGTTGCTCTCTTTTTTTGGTTGTTTTCTCTTTTTTTCTTTATTTTCCTCTCAACAGGTGATCTGGAGATTTTTTCTTTTAAAGTGCCCTTGCTCACTGTCCCTCTTCCCCGCTTTTTTCTTTTCCTTCCTCTCTTTCTTTCTCCCTTTTCTATCCCCCAGCCATGTCTTTCCCAGCTGTAACAACTGAAAATAAAATAAAATAAATAATAACAAGTAAGGTTGATCAAATGGAACAATATGGCAAGGCTGTGATGATCCACTTGGGAAAGTAAATCCGCTGGCTATCTTTGTTGGCCTTCAGATAACATTTCTGATGGCCTTGGCGTTCCCCCTGACAAGCTGGAGGAGGTAACCAGAGAGAGGGTCTTGGCTCTCTGCTGCCCCCGTGACCCGGCCCCCATGAAAAGTTGAAGAAAATGGATGGATGGATGGATGGCTATTCTATTCTATTCTATTCTATTATAGGGGTTTGTAGTTACTAACCCTGTCATTTTGCCATCTGTTTAGGTTTCTTTGTTTTATTTTTTTCACTATTTTGCAGTCTAGTATCCTGTTTGACATTATTGGTAACATTTATAGTTTAGATCATGTCATAAGTTTCTTTTGTCCACCTATAGCCTTCATTGCTGTTCTCTCTGTGTTGTCCTTTTCTTTGTACCTGCATTACAGTTTTAGTTATGGTTTCCTCTTTTATTGTCCTAGCTAGCTGTCTTTTGTGATTAGTATTTAGTTTTACTTCCCCCTTCTTGTTATTATTTGAGTAACTTAAACTGCCTCTTACTTTGTTCAAGCCCAGTAGTGTTCCTGATAAATTTTAATGTATACAGCATCAAATTACAGCAGTTTGTGTCTCAAAGCACTTTATAATGTAAGGTAAGACCCTACAATGTTTCAGAGAAAAACTCAATAAAGCAACTCCCTATAAGCAACCACTTGTTGATAATGCATAGAAAAAACGCCCTTTTGACAGGACATAACCTGTAACAGAACCAAGTTCGGAAAGGGGGAGCCATGTGCCACAATCAGGTAAGAGTGGAAAGGGAGACAAATCAAAATCAAATCAAAATTTATTTATGTAGCACTTTTAAAAACAACAAAGCCGATCAAAGTGCTTCACAAATTAGAAGTGAGTAAAATAATTTACCAACAAGACAACAGCAACACAAGACAAAAATAGAAACCAGCCAAATGATGGATAACTAACTTAAGTCAAAGCCAAAGTAAAAGGATGAGTCTTTAAGCAAGATTGAAAAGACTGAATAAACTCAGAAGTGCGAATGGCAATAGGGAGATGGTTCCATAGTCTAGGTGCTGTGATAGCAAAGGCACGATTGCCTCTGGTTTTCAGCCTAGACCTAGGTCGCATTAAGAGCATCTAGTTAGAAGATCTTAGTGCTTTTTTGGGAGGTTATACAAACTGAGAAGTTCTGTTAAATAGGTAGGTCCCATATTATTTAAAATTTTATAAGTGAGTAAAATAATTTTAAAATCAATACCAAGTTTCACAGGAATATTAAAGATTAAAGATTTTAACCTTCTGTGTAGTTTGTTATTGCCTTATGACTGTATGGGAAGTTGAAAGTCAATTCAGATTCTTATTATGTCACGGGGTGCCGAGGCAGGCCGTCTGTAAATATAAATGGACCCAAGATGCAGACTGCTTAAGTGGTGAGCGAGCTTTATTAACCAAAGAGTGACACAAACGGAGATAAGGTGGACAAAAACCAAAACCTAAGAGTAAACTAAACTGGGAAAAGCTAAGCAAAAACAAACCTGAAACCTTGAAACATGAAACGGAGATGCAGGGCGAATACACGAGAACATGGAGGGTAACAACGCAGACGAACCAGCAACTAACAGAGGCAGACACGAGGTTTAAATACACAGAAGGATAACGAGGGAATGAGACACAAAAGGAGGGCACAGCTGGGAGTAATCCGACCTGACGAGACAGGGGAAAAGTAAACTGAACACACTGAAGTCAGACACGGACCTACAAAGTAAAACAGGAAACACATACACGTAAAGACATAACGCACAACCTTAACACAGACTGGGGGACACAGAACATAGGAACATGAACCATGAAACAGAAGAGTACAAACATCCAAGGTAACCAGACCACAGAATAAACAAGAACACAGAATAATAATTACAACTAAAACATAAACACGGAGTCACAGACTCCGGATCATGACATATTATGCATAATATGGATGTCTGAGATCTTTTGTTTAATCTTTTTTTTAAGCAGAACTCTACTGAGTGTGCCTTTCAAGGTCTGTAATGAAATTTAAAGTCTTCTGACACACTTTATGTTATTGCACAGTCATTTTTAGTACAATAGTACAACGAATTTGGAAAACTGTTCCAGTCTTCCAGGACTTTCTCTATTAGGGCAAGCAAGATCTCCTCTACCACAAGATTTATTCCTGGGTCCACTATTGTCAAACAATGAATCAATCTTTATCTGAAAAACATTTCTCATCTATCGTTGCAACTGAAAGTGCTTTACAAGCACAACTTATGTCAAAAATCCCTAGCAAACTCTCTGTGTGTGTCACACTCACAACTCACTACCATTACAAATTTTATAACTTAAAATGACTTAAAAAAAATAACCTAGGGGAAAAAATCAGAGGCCAGGTAAGAACATTAAAACCAAACAATAAATGAGCAAAGTAGTACATGATAAATATAGATGATGAATATAAAGTGCATTATAGAAACAGAGGGGGGGAAAACACAAACAATTAAAAGGGAGGGTAAAAAATGTGAGCATAAGTTAAACATTAGAAATATATATATATATAAAAACAAATCATAAACAAAAGCCAGATCAAAAAGGTGAGTTTGTCTTTAAAAACATGAATTCACTTTGCTGTCTTCAGGAATGCTACTCCACTAACTATCTAAATATCAGTTTAGTTCTGACTATAGGGACCATTTAATGAAATAAAAACATCTGTCCAGACAACCTGACAGTTAAAAATACTGTATAAACTCAAGAAGTTGAAAGGAAGATTTTTCCTGATTTTGCACGTCCTCATCAAGATAAACTTACAGATTTAAGAGTCAAAAAGTGTCAAAAAGTCTGTATCCTTACCTCAGAGCTTCAAGTTTACAGTGTGGACTCTTTAGTCCAACACACAGCAACTCCAATCCAGAATCCTGGAGTTTGTTTAAACTCAGGTCCAACTCTCTCAGATGATTGGATGGGGAGCGGAGAATTTCAGACAAATCTTCACAGCTTCTTTTTGAGAAGCCTGAGGAAATCAGCCTGGGGAATAATAACAATTGAGACATATTCTTTTATTCATCTAGCAGTATTAAATATATTTAACAATGTTCATAGATTCACTTACAGAGCTTTCTTGGAGGCCTTGACCACTGGCAGAAGCCTAAGAAAAGCCTCCTCTGAAGCAGAGTATTTCTTCAGGTCAAACACATTCAGATCATTTTCTGATGACAGTAAGATGAAGACCAGAGCTGACCACTGAGCAGGAGACAGTTCATCTGTGGAGAGACTTCCTGATCTCAGGGACTGTTGGATCTCCTCCACTAGAGAACGATCATTCAGTTCATTCAGACAGTGGAACAGATTGATGCTTTTCTCTGCAGACAGATTCTCACCAAGCTTCTCCTTGATGTACTGGGCTGTTTCCTGATTTGTCTTTGAGCTACTTCCTGTCTGTGTCAGCACACACAGGAGATTCTGATTGGTCGGCAGTGAAAGACCCAGGAGGAAGCGGAGGAACAGGTCCAGGTGTCCATTTGGACTCTCTAAGGCCTTGTCCACAGCACTCTGATAGAAATGTGTCTCTGCAGATTTGTTTCTGAGAAAATCAAAAATCAATTTAAAAGTTCTCAAAAAAACATTTAAAGAAGTTTTGTCCAGCAGATTGACTCCAGAGTTGACGAAGGTCAGATAGACATGAAGAGCAGCAAAGAACTCCTGAATGCTCAGATGGACAAATGAGTAGCCCATTTCAAAAATCATTTCAAACTCATCTGCTTCAAAGATCCCTGTGAACACTCCTGAGTACACTGAGGCTGCTCTGACATCGATGCCACACTCTGTCAGGTCTGATTCATAGAAGGTTTCCTTTCCTTTCTGCAGCTGATCAAAAGCAAGTTTTCCCAGAGAATCAATCATCTTCCTGCTCTCTGGACTCCAGTGTGGATCTGTCTCAGCTCCTCCATCATACTTGATGTCCATGGTTTTTACATTAAAGAGCAAAAGGCGGAGGTACAGCTCTGTGAGAGTCTTAGTCAGATCCCCACTGTCACTTGTTTCCAGCTCATGCTCCAGAACTGTAGCAGTGATCCAGCAGAAGACTGGGATGTGGCACATGATGTGGAGGCTTTGTGATGTCTTTATGTGGGAGATGACCCTGCTGGCCTGCTCCTCATCTCTGAACCTCTTCCTGAAGTACTCCTCCTTCTGTGGGTCAGTGAACCCTCTGACCTCTGTCACCATGCCAACACAGACAGGAGGGATTTGATTGGCTGCTGCAGGTCGTGTGGTTATCCAGAGGTGAGCAGAGGGAAGCAGATTGCCCCTGATGAGGTTTATCAGCAGCACATCCACTGAGGTGGACTCTGTAACATCGGTCAGGGTCTCAATGTTGTGGAAGTCCAGAGGAGGTTGACACTCATCCAGACCATCAAAGATGAACACAACCTGGAAGTCTTCAAAGCTGCAGATTCCTGCTTCTTTGGTTTCAGTAAAGAAGTGATGAACAAGTTCCACCAAGCTGAACTTTTCCTCGTTCAGCACATTCAGCTCTCTGAAAGTGAATGGAAATATGAACTGGATGTCCTGGTTGGCTTTGTCTTCAGCCCAGTCCAGGGTGTATTTCTGTGTTAAGACTGTTTTCCCAATGCCAGCCACTCCCATTGTCAGCACTGTCATGATTGGGTCATCTTTTCCAGGTGGGAGTTTAAAGATGTCTTCTTGTCTGATTTTTGTTTCTGGTCTGTCTGGTTTCCTGGATGCTGTTTCAATCTCTCTGACCTCATGTTCCTTATTGACCTCTGCAGTCCCTCCCTCTGTGATGTAGAGCTCAGTGTAGATCTGATTCAGAAGGGTTGGGTTTCCTGCTTTAGCGATGCCCTCAAACGCACACTGGAACTTCTTCTTCAGCTTAGACTTTAGTTTGAGCTGACACTTACTGAAAATCTCTGCATAAATAATCAGGAAATGACACAAATAACAAAACTGCATTCTGGTTACTGTGGTTATGTGTTCAGTTCATTACGGTGTGTTCACACCGAACGCGATAGAGGCGGCCAGAGCATCAGGTTTACATGTAAAGTCAATGGAAAAGCGCGATGACCCGCGATTGCGGGTCCCGCGAAAATTCGGAAGCAGATTTGCGTCGTGAAAACGCCAAAACGCGTGAAACGCGCGTCAGTGTACCGCGTCGGGCGCGTCTGACTCGCAAAAAAAACCACGCGCGTCAGTTTTTGTGTTGCATTTTGTGCATACGCGCATATCGCATCAACCGCTCGAGTTGGAAAAATCTGAACTCCAGCGTCAAATCACGCCGCGACAACCAATCAGGAGCCTGGTGACGTGGCTCTGACCTAGGTCAAAGATAAGATAAGATAAGATAACCTTTATTAGTCCCACACGCGGGAAATTTGTTTTGTCACAGCAGGAAGTGGACAGTGCAAAAGCTATGAAGCAAAAATTAGAATAAAATAAAATAAGAATAAATACAGTACACACCTGTACAGAATAGAATAAAATTAAATACTATATACAGCAGAATAAAATAGAATAAAATATACAATAAGATAAAAATAGAATACAAATGCTATGTACAACTGAGTAAAAATACAACAATGCCAGAAAAGATTATTGCACATTAGTGTTATTAAAGGGGCAGATCCAGCCAAAGCCCATTTATTCTTCATTCAGTATGGAGGAAAAGCTCATCACTGCTGTGGCTAATCACCCAGAGCTGTATGATACCAGCTGTGTGGAATAAGGAATATTTTACTGCTACTTATACTTATTATTGGCATTACCATTGTATTAATTAACATTGCATTAAACCACATAACAAGCATTTGTAATAATACATATAATCAAGAAGCAGGCTTGAGTGAAGGCCTGAATGTATTCAGCTTCTTGTTGCATTTGAGTTTGCCTAGCAACAGGTGACGCAAAGAGGAGGACAAGTCCATGGGGACCTCAAAGGCCTGAGATCATCACCATATTTGAAAGAGGATGCCAGAAAGGGGAACTTCTGTGTCTGCATTTATTTCTTAGAATAGATCATTGTCTGTACAAGGGGCAAAGAATGTTCTTAAGATGCAAATTATGTGCTTGTAAACGCATGAGGGGGCGTCATAATACCCTGATGTTATAAAAGCAATCTCAAGTGTATTTTTGGGGGGGGATTTACAACTGATGGTTTCCAGTGTACGTCTCCCCACGCTGCGTGTATTCATTAAAATCAATTGTTTGATCGACCTCTTTTGGACCATCATTGTTTTACTCTCGTCCTCAATTTCGGACCCGTAACAGCTGCTACTTCTACCGAGACAGGAATAAAAAGGACCGAGCTTGGAGGAAGATATGTGAAGAGATCGGACAACCTGGTAAGTTCATTCATTTCTCTTTTGAAATTTTTCACTGACCTGGGGAAGCTGCACAAAAGCTAGCAAGCCACCGCTATTTTCCCCACTGATGTACAAATACCGTGGTTTTATGCATGTTGTCATATAGGAATATATTTTGTTTATTAATAAACAGCACACAGTGGTCCCGCTCCTCCGTCACTGCCTCGCTTTTACGCTGATTTATTATTGCACAGTACAGCATTGCATTCTGCAGCCTGATTGACAAATCTCCTCCGTGTCGTGTCTCCTGCACTTGCCAAATTTATCATGTTTGGTTTTGATAACCATCACGTCCAATAGAAAAAAACAGCACAAAAACACTCATAACTATAACCTTCATTCAGAAATACACACCTGCACCGGGAGGGGAAAAGGCGCACGGAAGTGGCAGGCAGATGAAGACAAAACGCGGCATAATAATACTTTTACGTTTTGCAATCTACAAAGGTTTGCACTTTGAGAATCAACTTGTGAGAACTGTGACTAATCTTCATGTGTGTGGGGAAAAAAGTGTATAAAGTGCGTGGCGAGGGGCTAGTTATTCTGAGAACCCCTGCTGCAATAAAAGAGGGACCACTGTATATACTTTCTCTATGATTATTGTTTAAAACCTGTTAACATTTAATATTGTCTTGATAGAACCAACTGATTCTGCAGCAGAGCCATCACCTGTTGCTTCTCCTGGCTCCCCAGTCCCTGAGCTCCTGCTGCTGCACCCACAGGTATGTAATTGTAGCATCAGATGTACAGCACGTACTGATAGCTTTTTACTCGGTGGGATTCCCTTGTGATCACCTTTACTAAATATCTACAACCAATCTGATTATATCCTGTTCTTTGTTTTTTTCAATGTTGAAATGAAAATCTAGTAGCAGCCTTCTCATTTCTTTGTGTTTTGTGCTGTGTTTTACAGGCCCAGAGAGGAGGACAGCTCCGAGGCAGATGAGGGACGGTCCCAGGACGGTCCATCGGCGGTGGAGCTGGCCATCCTGGAGTCCCTGAAGAGGCCACACCAGTCTCCAATTGAGCATTTCCTCCTCAGCCTTGTTCCTGCTCTGGAGAGCAGCTGGGTCCTTTTTATTCCTGTCTCTCTGTAAATACTTATATTTTATATATTTATGTTTAATGTTTTTCTGTTTGAGAATTTTAATATTATTTCAAATAAATTTTTATAATGACTAATGTCTCAGTTCTACTACACAGCAAATGTTGGCACACGACTTGACACATGTAGAATTTATTTCATATTATACTAATGACAGAATATACTAATACAGTGGGATGCAAAAGTTTGGGCAACCTTGTTAATAGCCAGTATTTTCCTGTATTTCCTTATTTTCCTCGTTGGTTGTTACAATAAAAAATGTCAGTTAAATATATCATGCAGGAGACACACACAGTGATATTTGAGAAGTGAAAAGAAGTTTACTGGAATTACAAAAAGTGTGCAATATTGTTTAAACAAAATCAAGCAGGTGCATAAATTTGGGCACCACAAAAAATTCAGTGTATATCTAGTGTATATCAATGTGTGTGTCTCCTATATGATATATGGGGTGCCTTTGTCTGGACGTGCTTCCCATCCAGAGCTCCACAGCAGAGAGGGAAGTTCCAGCGCTCCTGGAATCCCTCTGTGATGGACCGCCAGTCTCCAGGTGAAGGCACAGCCATGAAGTCGTCCACTAGACAGTCCCAGATGGCCGTCGCTACCTGGGGGGTGATCTGGCACACCGTGGACACATCGACTCTGAAACTGAACGCGATGGTCCTGAAGGAGTCCCCGGTGGCAAGGGACCTGGACAAAATTGTTCAAAATTAGTATTATGTGTACTGCAGTTACAAAATACATTATTCAAATTCCAAAATACTTTTGTGATGTCAGATTTAAATTACAAAACATAAATCTTACATAAAACATTTTGTAATTATAAGGATAATTACATAAGATATATTAGATGTAATATAAAACAGTCCGTTGTGTTTTGTTTTAACTTTAACATATCATAATTTGATTGGTAGCAACTTTTACCCCTACAGTGTGCCAATCACTCATAATTCCTCAACATGTCAATCAGGTAGGAATGAAGTAAGACATTAATAGAAATAAAGAGTTGTATGTTGACATGTAGCCCTTTCCTTGCTTAAATCATTGTTAATATTTTTGAAAAATTAACCTGTGATAAGACAGCTTATCAAGATAGAATATGGTAGATAGAACCATATAACTAAAGATGAACCAAACTTCACAATTTTATCTAGCTCTCAGATTTAAGAAAGGCTGGTGACCCCTGTTATAGAGTCTGACAGCTGCGGGGATTATATACAAATATTCAACTATACCAGAATTAAACCAGGTCTAAATTAAAAACAAAGGAGTGAGTATCACTACAAAGATTAGCCCACAGTGGTCCTCATACCAGTTTGATATCAGCAAACACCGAGAGCATACACTGATAGACACCACAGCCATGCTATCATTGCAAACACTGATAACAGCATAAATCGAATTAAATCGGGACTTGATGAGACCTTTCGAGTATCACTAGAAATATTATAAACAGTCGTCCATACCACAGTTTGCTTTCAGTAAACACCGACGGCATTCACTGTTAGTAGACCACATCCATGTTAGCAGTGTATAAACGGATGGTTTAGCATATATTAGCACAGGTATAATAAAGGACTACCGTAGTAAACACTTTTACTAACCTAAGGCAGATGGACAGGCGCTCTGCAGGTGGGATTGAGCGCCTGTAGTTGGTGTCTAGGCGGGCGATTCTGGGACCGACGCGGGACAGCAGGTCCTCAAACTGGGCAAGTGAAAGAGGGTGGTATCGCTGTCATTGCCGTCATCCAGGCGCTGCTCCTGGTACGGCGAGGACGTCCTTAACGCCGCTGCTCTGCTCTCCACAGTAAATAGAGAAGGGAGACTCTCTCTTCAAGCTCTAGCTCGACAGCTGCCATCTTGCAAAGATACCGTCTGACACAACTTCCTCCCACATTCCTCCCACATTTCCGGTTCATGCGCGTCAAAATATGCAAATTTGAGGCGCGATGGATTTTTCTTGGACACGCGTTGAAGTGCGAATGTGCACGCGTCAAATTAGGGCCGTTTGGGGCGTTTTCACTCATGTCTATCGCGTTCGGTGTGAACACACCGTTAGATTTTTGGATTATAACAGAGTGCAGTTTTTATAGAGAAATATTCAATTTAATTCAGTTTTATTTATACAGCACCAAATCAATACCAGGGACATTTCACATGTTAGGTAAACTACACTATGGAGCCACTAAAGAATAAATATGTAGAATAAATGAAATAGTTAATGAAATAATGTATTAAATAAATAATTGATTATTTGGTATTATTTTTACATTTTTTCAAATAAATACAACAGTAACCTCAAGTTGCTTTATATTGCAAGGCAAAGACTAGGGATGCGAATTGAGAACTGGTTGTTGTAGAGAACCGGTTCCCAGTAGTCCGCTTTCTTGGAATAACTAGCCTGCCTACTTCATGATCCCACCTATCAATTCTTGCACTCTTGCTGCGATCAGATGATTTCAGTTCATGTGCTGCAGGAAAAACAGTGGAGTCTCCAGAGTGGATATGGACTTTACTTTTTTTTTTCTTTTTTAATTTCTTTCCCCTGCATTGGGAGCACACACTGGTTCTTATTGTGAAATTTTAGCGTAGGTAGCTCTTTATACAGTACAGTTACAGTGGGATGCAAATAATATCAGGCTGATCCTGCCACAATTTGTTCTCTCGGTTCAAATCATGGACAAACAGTATCCCAGACTTGTTTATGTTTACAAACCCATATTGAAAATGTACTGATAGCAATGTTGAGTATTATTACGTGGGAGAAAAAAAACAATAATCACACTTAAAGTAATTACAACATAAAGATGCTTTGTTTTTCTGCTATTTAAAGCTACGTCCACACGTACATGGGTATTTTTAATAACGGAGATGTTCAGTTTTTGTTTAAAAATAAATCCCATCCACATGTGCAGTTTTGAAAAAATATCTCTGTCCACATGTAAACGCAAAAAAAAACGAAGTCAAAGGCTGTCATGAACAGTGATCCACAATGCTGTTTAATAAAACGATAAAACGCCCAAACGCATAGAAAAGCTGCATTTTCTAAAATACCTGTGTAGGTGTGGACGTAGTTTAAAAGAGTTAGTAGATTATTTTATTACCACCTGCTGATTGCAGTTTACGTTTATTTGTTTAATTGTTTACAAAAGGTTTGAGGTATGAAATAAACTCCCCGATGAGGTGTGGCAGTAGTGTTCCACACCAGCTTATTAATGACCCAAAGACCCAGACAGAGTTTTTATTCATTTGAAAGCCTGATGCTTAGCCTTGTCCAACCTAGCTGAAAAATTCACATTTTATTTCTTATCTTTTCTATTTCTGTTATCTATTTCCACCGTAACTGGAAAACGGACACTTTTGTTTGTTGTTTTCTATATTACACCTGGTCCTTACTCAGAGTTTCTATCAATATAATTTGATAGAAAAAAATCCATCCATCCATCCATCTATTCATCTTCCACTCATCTGGGGCCGGATTGCGGGGCCAGCAGCCTAATCAGAGAAGTCCAGAACTATCTCTCCCGAGGTACTTCTTCCAACTTATTGGGGGGAACACCAAGGCATTCCCAGGCCAGCCAAGAGATATAATCTCTCCAGCATGTCCTGGGTCTTCACAGGTGGAAACACCTCACCCAGGAGGAGCCCAGGAAGCATTCTAGTGAGATACCCGAACCACCTCAACTGGCTCCTTTCAATGTGAAGGAGCACCGCCTCTACTCTGAGACCCTCCTGGATGGCTGAACTCCTCACCCTATTTCTGAGGGAGAAGCAAGCCACACTGCAATTAAACCATCATAATAAAAATCTGAGAGCTCACCTTGCTGAGCAGGTGGATCAAATGACAAGGACAGGTGCAGCGCAGAGCAGAGAGTGGGATCCATGGTCTGGAGATATCTGATCATTTTCTTGCTGGCTTCATTTCCTTTGTTCGTCACCTTGACAATCAAGTCACGAGCCTTATCTGATGTGATTTTGTTCTTCAGAAGTACTGATTCTTTCTCCTGATCAGTGAAGACACCATCTCCTACCAGAGCTTGAAGGAGCTGTTTAAGGATTTCTTCTGATACCCTCTTCACAAATTCAGTACGAATCCTGTCAAGCTCCTTCTCTACGGGAAAAGTAAGAGACAAAATGAATAATACTTCCTGCTTCACTTTTTTCCTGAAATGTGCTAACAAGGGATGGAGACCTGTTGCAACATACAAAGATATTTAAAGAATATACGAGACTCTAACAGAGAAACAGAGGATCACAAACGTTGTGTATGTTTCTGGGAGTGAACACATGGAAACAGTCTGACTTGGCTTGTTAGATAATTACAGTTAAAATACGTGCTGTGGTGTGCAGTTAATATGGTTACTGGATGTAACTCTAGTTGTATGTTTAAATATGAACATGTTACCTGGGTTCAAACCCTGCTTATGTTCGTTTCTCAGGTACACCAACGATGTTCCTGGGTCAGTTTGACCCGGGACATGTTTAGTTATCTAAACGTGTCAGAAAATGTGAGTGAAGTTGCCCCCCACCACCTTCTTCGAATCCAACAAAAGTGGTATCAAATGTTTGTGCTAGGTTTGTGCTGCAAAAATTTTCATTTGTGCCGCTATCATTTTAAAGATATTAAAGAAAATTTCTAGAGGTCATCGGAGGTCAAGCAGCCCCCCCCCACATTAATTAAATCAAACAAAACTGGTGTCAATCAATTGTGCTATGTTTTTGCTGATTTGTGCTTGTGCTTAATCATCCAGGTAAGTAAATCCCAAAAGGCTGATTCTTTTCATCTGGACATTTTCAGTGGGAGAAACGTTTCGTCACTCATCCAAGTGACTTCTTCAGTCTCAGCTGACTGCAGGTTTCCCCAATCTTATAAACAGTACTTGTACAGGACCACTCTCAGCAATGATCATTTATTGCTTTTGGAACTGTGTCTTAATTCCACCTATTAATAAACTGTAATGTTGAACAATATTTGTTTTCAGGTCATTTGAGAGTTGATTTGAGGCTCCCATGTAACCACTCTTGAGAGAAGACGCGAAGAGGGGAAAAACTTGCAATTGGCCACCTTAAATACACTTTCTCATGACTGGATTCACCTATGTATGTATGTCAAGGGTCAATGAGCTTACCAAACTTATTTTCTGTTCCAAAAATTAGTGCTAAAGGTATTCAAATCAATAAGACGACAAGGGTGCCCAAATTTATGCACCTGCCTAATTTAGTTTAAGTAACTATTGCACACTTTCTGTAAATCCTATAAACTTCATTTCACTTGTCAAATATCATTGTGTTCATCTGCTACATGATATATTTAAATGAAATTGCTGATCCAAACAACCAATGATTTATGAAGGAAAATAATGAAAATTATAGGGTGTGCTCAAACTTTTGCATACCACTGTGTATGTAACCCAACCAGTGCATGGGCCTTCCTACAGACATACTGTCAAAATCCTGGGTGACCTTTGCCCTTTGTGTTTCATGCTGCATTTAGTTCTCCCAGTTTAGGCTAATGTTAGTTTTATTTCAGTTTGCTTTGCCCTTTGTTTGTACCTTTTTTACCAGCCTCATTAAACGGCTGGCTTTTTGTTAATTCAAGTTTTGTTCCACATTCCTTTTGTGTCTGCATTGTGGCTCCTTCTAGTCAATCCATACAGTCTGCCTCTTCCAGACTGTGACAGAATGACCTGACAATGTTTGACCCAGCAGACATTTATTTCAGTGATTTTATTTAATTTAAGATTCGTGTTACGATTACGAGGCTATTAGGGCTTAGCTGACCCGGATAGCCATGGCTAACCCAAGGTTTCTGGATTTTTTGCCTGAGGATTTAAAGAACTTTGTTACTGCCTCAACCTCCTCTGCCTCGCCATTATCGCCACAGCAGCAGCTGCACCCCACTGTCCCCACAGGTCTTTCCCGTATCTGGTGTCAAGCTGGCACTGCTGGCTGACTTCTGGCATGGTAAGTGGTATTTCATCCAGATATGGGCCAGGCCTGCCATATATGGCATACCACATCTGGCCTGATTATGGTTTGGTTTATGTGGCCTAGGCTTATAGAAAACAGGTCTGGCCCAGATACGGCATCAAGCTGGCACTTCTAACTGACTGGTGTTATGGCAATGGTGGCACTGTTTATGTTCCTATTTTCCCATTTTAGTTAGAAGACCCAAATGCCATGTTGCAATACTATACCACTATGGTAGCCAACGTTTCAAATGCAGGTTTGACAGGTTTGTGAGTGTACACTTTATCCAAAACCTAGTGAGGATTTACTCATGTTTATCACTGGATAGCTGTAGCTCAGGAGGTAGAGCAGGTCACCTACTGATCAGAAGTTTAGTGGTTCGATCCCTGGCTCCTCCAGTCTGCATGTCAAGAGTGTGAATGTAGATAAGAAGCACTCAGTTTAGAGAAAGTGGGTGAATGTGGCAAGTTGTATAATGCACTTTGATTAATCTGGGAGAGTAGAAAAAATGCTATACAAGAATCATTCCATTCACTGTCTGAACAGAGTTTTGTCATGTTACTTTTGCACTATTATGTTCTGGCATGTTGTTATTACATGACTTGATTAAGGTAAACATTAGGCTGACATCTGGGGCCACAGCTGAAACTGTTCTGGGCCAGCACAGGGCCAGCATTGTTTCTACAACTGGCCTTGGGCTGGACCATGTGTGGACCACCTCTGGCAAACCAGGTCTGGGCCACCAAAGGGCCATCATTCTTTGCGGTATGTGGGCCATGTGTAAGCACACTGTGTGGGCCAGATCCGGATCATACCAATTTTGCTATGTGGGACAGTGTGCAAGCTGAATCACCACAGCCCTCCGGTGACGCAGCTCTTCCTTTGCTGGCTACGGGAGTAAGAGTCGGCATGTTCAGTCTCTCACCTATCTCCATGCCTGTGTCATCACAGCTGCAGACAAGTGCTGTGTTTTCCTCACCACAACCAGTGGCTGCTTCCAGTGCTACATTCACCTCAGCCGTAGTGCCACCGGCCTCCACAACCACGGCGTCCAGGAAGCGGCGGCGTCCAAGTCGTCACCAGGGCTCACAGCAGCACAAGCCGCCCGAGGGTCTTCATACACGCCCACGACACCGCCAGCTAATCCATCCAAGTGTGGTCAGCCATGCCCACTTCGCCACCGCCACTTTCCACGTGGCCGGACCCCTGATCTGCTCCGTCGCCACCACTGGACTTGAGGCTGGCCCCCTGAACCTTTGAACTTTGAACTGCTATGCTGTCGACCTCCGGGTCGGCCCCCTGAACTTTCGAACTGTGGAATTTTGTGCCATTGAGCTCCAGGTCGGCCACCTGAACTGCTTCGCCATGAACTCCTGTTCTGCCGAGATTGGGATCGGCCTCCTGAATTAATTTCTCAGACTCTTGTGCACTTGTGTTTGGACTGAGTTTTCTAGATTGTTTATTTGGTTGTTTAGTTGCACTTGTTTTAGAATACAGTATTATGTGATTGTATAAATAAATTCATTTTAAACCAAAACCAGCTCCCCAGGCAGCTGTGTGTGTGTGCGCGGTAGAATGTGACACGCACCATGTCACATTCTAGGAGAGGATAAGGCGGTGGGGCATGAAGGCGAAAGAGGAAGTGAAGATAGTGGCTCTGGATGGAAGGTAGCCACTAAACAAAGAGAGAAGTTAGGAGTGGGAAAAGTGCCTAAAACAGAGGGTGAAGAGGCAAAAAGGGAAGTAAAAGAAATGCTGGAAAATGGCAAGGGGAAAAGAGTATCATTGAGTAAAGTCATTGTGACAATTGCAAAAAATTTAAAGAAGAATTAAGGAAGAACAAGAGGAATTGGAAAAAGAAGGCACAGGGATATTGAAATTAGGAACAAAAGGAAATGTGAAAAGGAAGGGTAAAAAGGCCGCTAAATGGACAAACTGGGGTGTAGAAACTGAGGAATGCAGTGTGAAGAGAGTGTGTGTGTGTGTATGTGTGAGCTGAGCAGCATGAGCAGCTGTTGTTCACATATTGGACAGAGAGGACAGATGGTTTGAAAGAGGAGTGAAAGAAGCCATCTATGTCCACTGTGAGCGACCATCTTTAAACAGAGGCGGTGGTTTACGACACCAACTGTCTGCCATCTACAATCCAGTTCCTTCCCAGACGCCTTAACGCCCACTCACATCCTGGGCCATCTGACCTCAGGAAATCACACGATAGGGTGGGGCCAGGTTTCACAATGAGCTCACCCGAAAACCTGGCTGATTGGAACCCACACCCGTTTTCACACCTTGGCTCATGTGATTAGAGGATCACCAGGGAGTCCTTTTGTCCCTCTTTTGGGGGGATACTCCCACGGGGTTTAAATCTGGGACTTGCCGCCATTTGACCTTAGAACTGAAGAAGCTTCTCGGATGAGAGGTGAAACGTCTCCAAGCAACTTAAAGAAATCCAGACGCTTTTCTTTGCAAGCTCCTTTGACTACAATGGCCTGGATGACTGAGAACCTTCACAGACATGAGCAACTGTTGTCTATTTTTTGCTGGGTTGTTTGCTCAGGGGGGGAGCTGGAAATGGTGAGAAAAGTGTCTGGGTTCCATTCGCTGAGCCGCTGAAATATTTTGTCACTTATAGAAAAAAAACGGAGAGGTAAAGCGAATGTGTTCTTGCTAGAGCGGAAGTGTAACTGAGCTAAGACAGGAAGTGTGAGAGCGCCTGAGTGAGTTTCAGAACAAACAACGTATGCAGGGTGGCATTCGCCCAGATGTGAGGATCTATTTTAATTCAATGTGAGTGGGACATCTCATATGAATGCTGTATTATCCAAGTACTATGTGAATGTCTCACTTGTTCATTTGTTTTATTAGGTTTTAGGAATATGTGTTCATTTCATATCGGACAATTATTATTGGGTTTTAAATACATTACATTACACTCTCTGAATAACAAGTGAATTTCTGTTTGGGTTTTTTGTGAAAATACTATGCAAAAGTTAAAATAAGCACATCATAGCCAAATAAATAAGTTCAAGCATACAATTGAGGAATTTTTACAGAAACCAGAGAGTGGAAAACAATCTGTTGATTACACAATTTCAAAGTGATAAATGACCACATTGCATTGAATTTATTTTCTAAATGAGACCGTGGTTTTACTTTTTAATAATCATATTTTCTGAAAGTTATTTTCTAAGATTAGACCTTGTTTTAATTTTAGTGATTAAACGTTCTTGAAGTCATTTCCTAAATTAGACTTTGTTTCCATTCTTTTAAATGATTGAATGTTCTTGAACTTCTAATTTAAATTAGACTTTGTTTTTATTTTTTAATGACTTTTAAATGATTTAATTAAACTTTGTCTTTGCCTGACGAAAGAATAGATCTTTCTGAAGTTATAGATGATGTTTTTGGTCAATAAATGTAAAGGATTTTGAAGTTATATCCATTTGAACTTCTTTTTGCTTTGATAAATGGTAAATGGCCTGTACTTGTATAGCGCTTTTCTAGTCCCTAAGGACCCCAAAGCACTTTACACAAGCAGTCATCCACCCATTCACATACACATTCACACACTGGTGATGGCAAGCTACATTGTAGCCACAGCCACCCTGGAGCGCACTGACAGAGGCGAGGCTGCCGGACACTGGCGCCACCGGGCCCTCTGACCACCACCAGTAGGCAATGGGTGAAGTGTCTTGTGTCAACGACCGAGACTGTCCAAGCCAGGGCTCGAACCGGCAACCTTCCGATTACAAGGTGAACTCCCAACTCTTTGTTGTAAATTGTTTATCAAGTTAAATATTAAATTGATAAAAGTTAAATATTAAATTGATAAACAATTTAATATTTATGAAACGGTAATCACTGAATTGACCTTAGTTCTTGTTGAGTGAAATTGTTGAATGTTGTCATTGTGTTTCTTAAATTTGTAAAGTCTTAGTTCAAACTATAGGATCAAAGACATTCCTTTGTTTCTGACCACCTCTCCAGCCAATTTGTTGCTGGGGTTTTATTGCAGATACATCCTATCTGGGAGATCTGTTTCTTGTGTTGTAAGCTTCCTGCTTTTATGACTTTTGGTGAGCAGGAGGTCACACAAACGCACTTCCATGACACACACACACACACACACACACACACACACACACACACACACACACACACACACACACACACACACACACACACACAGACACTGTGGAGATACAGAGTTGCTTTTATTGCTGCCATATAACCTGCATTACTATAATTGCATTAATAACATTCTTTTACAGCATCATCCCATTTAGTAACATTTCTTTACAGTATTGATATTGCCTTAAAGTTGTTTATTGAAGATGTTCATTTAAGGATCCTTTTATTATCTTAACTTTTATTACTGGTATAACCAGAAGTATTTCATACACATTGCATATTTGTGCTCATTTAGAGTTGTTGCATTAGTCTGCAGAGGGTCTCAAGCTCTGTCTGGCGTGAGTCCAGACAGTCTATTGTGAAAGGACTAGAGCATAAAAGGATAACTGCAATACATGCTTACAATACACATATAATCTAGGAATGTGCCAGGCCTCTGAGGCCTTAACTCATTTTTGTGTCTCACTGTACTTTTGTTCTCCTTGGCAACAGATGACTAGAGTTAATAATTAGACCTTAGAGACTTTGAAGACTTAAGATTATTGCCTTGTATGGTAGGTGTTAGTAAAATGAGAAGTTCTATGTCTGATTATAGCAATTAAAGATGTACAAGATGTACCATTGACTGTAAACGATGTATTTTTAATCTGTAATTGACTTACGTGGGGGTGTGAACCCCAATGTTATAAAATCATTCTCAAAGTGTATTTTTGTCAGAAGACATATGCTGATGTTTTCTCCTGGCTGTTAATAAACTCACGTTTGATTGCACGTTTCTGGGGCCTCCGTGGTTTGTTCGCACCGCTCTGCACTCATTGATTCCCAATATTAACTGGTGGAGAATGCGGGCAGGCGTAGACTCGGTGCTGGCGTTCCGCGGTGGTCGAGCCGGAGGCGGCGATCGGACGGCAGACATCGCGGGTGATTTCCTTGACTACTGTGGGCCCACATAAATAAGGTAAGCACAAACCTCTTAAACTGAAATTGTGCTGTAGTGGATAATAATTCTAAAAAAGTGCTCAAGGAATTGCTCGTTGGTCTCTGCTTTGAGTTTTGTTTAAAACAAAAGTGAAACTGAAGTAGTGTTGCATTCAAGGTCGACTCGTAAGAAACAGTACTGAGCTAAAAAGTAAGAGAGACGTCATTTTGATAAGACAATATAAGAGATATTGGTCAGTTTATGGTTCAATAAGTGTCAGTCACGGAGCTGAAGAGCTCCCTCCCTAGGAAAGACGTTTTCTAGGTGGTCTCGAAGGACCGAATTGGGTGGCGTCCCACTGAGATTTGTGGCCTCAGGAATAGCTATCATCACAGGATCATTTTGAGATACACTTATTTGAGAGAAAAAGAGTAATACCGGACGCAGAGGTCCGAGGAGTTGACATATGATTTAAGAGACTCAAGCCAGCCGTGAGCTTGAGGGTAACAGTAAATTAAGTCTGAAGGAAAATCCAGGTTTACTGTGTTGAAGTAACTTTGATAATATTACTGCAGGTTATGAGAATGATTAAAGTATTACCTGTGTCTGTGGAGACCCGCCGTGGTCTGTAAAAAGTTGTGTTTCTGTTGATATTTCCCCCAAAAAGTCCGTGGACCTGCTGAGGTCTCACAAAAGACGTGTAGCGTTGTTGAGATCCGGGTTTCAGTGAACGAGTCACAGTTGAAAACACTGACGTAAAGAAACTGTCTGAAATAATTTAAACTGCCGCTGGCTGGAGGCTGTGTGTGAGAGGCTTGGAGGTCTCTTTTTTTTTCCTTTCTCTCCATCTCTTTTTTCCCTTTCTCTTCTTTCTGGTTAAGAAGTGCGTAGTTAAAATTTGGGTGCGGTCACTTCCCCTTTTGATGTTAACATAACAAGCACGCTGATCAAGCGAGCTGTAGTAATTACATTTCTTATTTAAATAAAGGGCATGTTGATTTTAGGGTCTTGCCAAATTGACATTTCACAAAGAGGGGGTCGTGTTTACGTTAATTGCACATGTCACGCTGAAACGGCTGAGACCCACTACGCCTTTACAGTTTCTGCAGAAACAGATCAATCAAATTTAGACAACCTGTTGTGCCGTTGTTTCATTATATTTTGTGCCCTAATTTTATACTGCACAGGCCCACCTCGGGAATCAGAAGAGGCAGGAAGGGCATTTTCTGCTTTTTGTGTGCGTGCATTTGTTTATTTTGAAATCCAGTATCACTGGATTGGGTGAATTATGCACTATTGATTTCTAAAAAAATAATAATAACAATTTTAAATAACAAATAGTGTTTTTGTGGGGAGGCCCGCCGTGGTTTCTAAAAAAGCAGTGTTGGATGATATTTTGTTAATATTCTGGGATCGGCTGAGATCCAGAATTTATGTTTTAATCTTGTTAAGTGACGTTGCATGTATCTTTTCTCTTTCCGGGTTAAGAGTACATGTTGGGTGTGGTTTACTTTTTCTTTTTGGTTTTAACATAAGAGTTACTTTAAATAAACAAGAAACGCAGTAATAAATGATGTTGTAGGTGTCCCCCTGGTTTTAAGAGAATTTATAGAATCATTTGAGTGTGTTACCCTGTCTTTAAGAGATCACACGCAGTAAATGAGCAGGGCTCTCTTGCTCACAATTGATCCAAGAACCCTTACTGGCTTCACCTTCTCGATTTTGCTGACACCTGTAACTCATGGGGAGCCAGGAGAGGTCTTAGTGGAGGTGTTTGCTTGTTGTGAAACATCAAGAGGAGACTTGGATTTTTCTAGAGAAGAGATTTTAACTGAGTCAGAGTTTCCAAGTTTCTTGGCTGCTTGTGTAGAACTGTATGAAGGCTTAGTTCAAGTTCTGGAACAGCATGGTTATTTAGAGGAGTAAGAATCTTCACAGTAAATGTTTGTGCGCCATATTATCTTTGTTTCGGCATGGTATATTGTGCGTCTGTGAGATTAGAGTTGATTTATAGCCTCAATAGACCAGAAATAATTCATGTGATAGGCGTAATTCAAGGTGAATCAGAAGAAAATTTTTACATGCTTGTAATTCCGGCAGACCTGACTGAGGAGCAGCTGCCGGAGTTTCTTGGTTATTGTTTAAGAAAGTTCAGAGAGCTGGCTGGAGCTGCTGAGGAAGAATCTGTTCTAGAAGAAGAGACATGAGAGTTCTGGTTGTGATTTTTGTCAGCATTAGCTGGGCTGTGCGGTTAAAATTATTGGGTCTTTATTAAAAAGATATAACCATCAGAGATTGATTCAGCTAAGAGCCACTTAGCGGCCAGCCTCTCTATTTTTATCTTCCCTTTTAAGAAGGGAGGGAGAAGAAACATGCACTGTAGGCCTCTTTAAGATTAAAAGAATAACGTTGCTTGTCTCTTGGTGATTTTAAAATAACACGCCTTGCTGAACGGGGTGATTTTGACTGTAGTAGAAGGAGAAGAGAATTTCTTTTTGATTTTGTGTATGTTTAAAATAACTGAAATATAGAACTGCGCAGTTGTTGGGTTGGCCTGCACTTCCTGTTTTTATTGAGGCCCTGTCTATAAGCTGCATGAAGTATAAAAGCAAAGCGAGTGATTTTTAGAGCAAGAATTGCAGCTGGTTTGGTGCATTTAATTTGAAGTGTTGAAAATTGTTTCTGTTTTAAGAAGTTTGTGAAATAAAAGCTGCGCCGTTCTGACCCCGTGTTGGTCAGTGTGTGTTATATCAAGCAGGTCCAAAAGAGGAAGCGTTGGTGGCCGACTACAGTACTTCTGACAGAAGGAGGAAGTGTCTGTTCTCTGGCCCCAGAGCTTCTCATTAAGAAATAGGAAGTCACGCCAAGGAACTTGCAAGGAGGAGTCGACAGCAGCCATTTTGTGAAAAGCTTCAGAAAAGCAAAATGGCGGAAAATTCAACTATGACCCCTAGTGGACAAAGGGTGTACAAGTCACTAAAAGATCAGCTCGAGGAGCTAAACAGAGCTGTCCGCATGACCTGTTCAAAAACAACCAAAGCAGCAGACAAAGAATTTAAAGATGTAAAGAAATATGCGGAGAAAATATGTGCTGCTCAACAAAAAACTTTGGAGGACCGACAACCTCTCTACCTGATCTTCAAGGAGGAAGGTGAGAGATGTGTAAAAAGATTACAGGAGTTGCAGCAGGAAACACTGACTCATGCAATGAACAGACAAACCAAAGCAGAAATAAAACTGTTGAAGGAGAACCATGGAAAATGCTGCAAATGGTCAATAATGAGCAAAGGAATTTCCAACTGGATGAAAGAGGATGAGGAGGAAAGTTCAACTCTCCAGCTACAAGAAAAGAAAGCAGAAACAGCAGAACAGCTATCTACTATGATGAAATCACTCAATGATTTGCAACAGAAGAACAAGAAACTGGAAGGACAATTACATTTGCTGAACACAGCAAAAGAGATGTTGGAGCATGCGCATGCGAAGCTAGTACTACCTAATGCTCTCCCCAACTCTTCTGAACTACCAGGAGACAGACTGCCACGCCAAACTCCATCATCACCAAACCCAGTATACTCTTGGGTCACGCAGGTGCCATCTGCTCCGCCCCCGTATCATGCCTTCCCTGTAATGTCTCTAGCAGGAGGAGAGATTAGAGGGCCACAAGGACAAAAGGCCACAATAGTTGGGGGATTTGCAGACATTTCTCACATCACCCCTGAAGCAGCAGGTTGGCCATTAAGCGCACAGCCCAGGGCGTTACAGCCCATGGGTGTGGAAGAACTAATAGGAGCTGCAGCTAAGGCTGGAGGCCTAACATCAGCTCCCAAGTGCGTAGACGTCATGGAGTTTGATACATTAGAAACACAAGGGGGATCTGGAGCTGAGGACCACCCAAGTGTGAACTCAGCTACCAGCCAAGAGGGGCCGAAAACAGGAGCCTCTCATACCCCTTTAACAGGTAGCACAGCCTCACCATCGGACGAGGTCCGGAGGCTAGAGTTTACACCTTTACCAAACCCAGATAGAAAAGAGCAGCCTAAGCCAATAAAGACAACAGGAATAGAAAAAGCTCAATGGAAAGGAGAAGTTTATGGAAAAGTGCATGCTGACAAAGACGCTTTGGCAGACCTCCTGCGAAGAGTAATGGAAGTAGAACAGAGGGTACTGAAGGAAAACCTGGCTGTTTTTGACGAAGAAGAGGAGATGGTAGAAGAAAATGAGCCAGACGGTGTGGACGGTCGTGAAGTTCAACCTGACACCAAAATGGCGGGAATGAAACTGCGTTCACAGAAAACCGTGCCAAGGATGGACAAACCAAAACAAAAGATGGTCAACCAGGATAAGACTATACCTGGGCGAGAAAAACGACAGTCCGTGTTCAAAAGATCTGATCTGCTGGAGCCTGTAGAAGAGAAAGGCCAGTCTAAAAATAGTTCAGAGAACCCAGAATGGGAAATGCCTCTAATGTGTGGAGCAAAGCAAGAACCAGTTTATCGCTCTTACAAAATAAGAGATTTGGAGGCACTAGTCCAGGGGTCTGCAACCTTTAACACCCAAAGAGCCACTTGGACCCGGTTTCCACGCAAAAGAAAACACTGGGAGCCGCAAATACTTTTTGAAATCTAAAATGAAGATAACACTGTATATATTGTTTTTTACCTTTATGCTTTGTGTGAACAACTAAGGTAAGTAAGTAAAGTTTATTTATTAAGCGCTTTTCACAGACAGGCAGTCACAAAGCGCTGTACACAAATATTAAAATAAACAATACAATCAATAGACATTATACACAATGTAAAAGATCTAATGTAAAGAATATAAAATACGTAGATCAACAAAAGGCTTGTTTGAACAGAAAAGTTTTTAACTGCTTTTTAAAAGAATCCACAGAGCAACTAAGGTGTGTTGCTTATGAAATCCATGAAGTGCTACAGAGAAAATTACATTTTATTTATGTAATTAACACATTTTGAACTCTTAAAGAAATATAACAAAAGGAAAAACACCCAGCTGAACTAAAATGATCCATGTAGCAAACAAAAACTGTTGTGAGCCGCCACCCTTATATCGCCTTTGGGCTTTCGGAGCCTTGACCTGACTTTTAAAAACTAATTGGAAAAAAAGCACTATGCTGCAAAAAAAAAAAAAAAAAAAAAAGATATATGCAAAATTCTGCCTAAATATGTATTTTACCTGGTTAATGTGTGTGGCGGGGCGTGGTCTGCAGTGCCGCTGCATGGGAGTCGGACGCACCTGAGCGGCACCTGCAATCATGCCTCGCCGCCTTAAAGTCTGTGCTCTCTCTGCTGTTGTGTTGTCGGGCTGTGAGCTGAAAAGCTACAGCCGGCTGTATGCGTACAGCAACCGTGTGTGAAAAGCCGTCAATAAAGAGATGCTGAAAAGCGTGTTCATGCAAACATCGTCGGGTCTGCCGTGATGTGTTTACAATAAGACTTATGGTCCCGAACCTCTGCGCACAGCGTCTGCAAATCGGGGCATTCATCTTCACGCACGACTCTAAGCTGTCATCTGTGAGGCGTGAGCGGTGTTTGTTTTTAACATAGTTCACGGTGGAGAACAGCTGCCGACATAATGTGGATCCGAAGATCCATAATTGCTCCCCCCTATAACAGAGGGAGGAGCAGCTTGGTTAAGGAAGTTAAGGACCTTAACAGAAGGGGACGAATTGGCTATTGGCGATTTTAGAGCAATTTCAGCCAGATGAATGATGGGCGGAGCTTTAGCAGATGTGGAAGAAATTGCTAACACCACAGTTCTTCCAAATGACGTGCCATATAGTAGAGTAGAAGACAAGCTAGCTGACGCAGTTCGTGAAAAATATATGACTCCAAATTTAGGCACAATCCCAAAAATAATTTGGGATCCAAAATACACTCCAAGAGAATTTTTAGAAAGAGCTAAAGAACAATGGCTGTCACAAACTGGCATACATCCGGGCCAGGAAGGTGAACACAGAGCTTGGTTCCGAGCCACTGTACTGAAGGGGCTGCCAGAGAAAGTAACAACAGATTTAGAAAAGAATCCAGATTTTGCAGTGGCAGACTCTACTCAGTAGGAACGGCATGTAACACATCGCCTCCAGGTGGTCGAAATGAACAAACAGAAAAAAGAATTCGAAGACGCACAGGCGCAACTGCTAAAACTGCAGCTGAATGAAGCTCGTGAGACGCACAATTCAAAAAAGAAGGAGAAAGAAGCTAATAAGCCTATGATGGTTGTACATCCCAAAGTTAATCCTGCGCCCGATTGGCCAGATCTCGATCCAAATCCATATCCTGATGACCGTAGACCACCTAGGCAGAGACGACCTGCAGGAAATTGGGGGGCTGATCGCTCGCAAAGAGGGCGTGGTGTATCTTGGCGGGGGCGCACCGGGGCTCAGGGTTCAGGGAATCCTGGCACTGACTCATGGAATGTCTGCTACGAATGTGGAAAAGAAGGACACTGGGCTCGACACTGCCGTGCTCGGCAATCAGGCCCTGGATGCAGAGATTATCCATACCAGGCACGTGGAGCTCCAAGAGGCAGAGGTGGTTACAGAGGAGGACACGAAGCTCCTAACCCAAGTGCGGCACCAATCTCCCAATATCAGGTGGCTGACTGGGCAAGGGAGGAGGAGTACTGATGGGACCTAGAGAAACCACACAGCAGGGGAATGGCAGAGCCCATGCTGTCAATGACTGTGGAAGGTGCTGAGCTGCCCTTTCTGGTAGACACTGGAGCAACTTACTCAACACTGAGAACGACACAAAGCAGTGCAACCATTTCAAATCATACTGTCAGTGTGATAGGTTTCTCTGGGATCCCCATGACTCTGCCACTAACAGACCCAGCTCTGACCCAGCTGGGCAAACAGACTTTGAAGCACAGATATGTGGTCTCCCCACAAGTCCCTGTGAATCTGATGGGCCGAGATCTGCTCATCAAACTAGGAGCCACAATAATGTGTTCGGCAGATGGATTGCTTGTGACTCTGCCAGGAGGAACAAAACTCCCGTGCCTGGAAACAAACTCTAAAAATGAATACTTGGTTCAAGATTGTGAACAAGCTACAGCCGACATTTACTGGGGACGGCTGGTAGAAGAAGGCATTCTAGGACAGTATCAGCTTTGGAAACGATGGATCATGAGCCTTGCAGTGTATTCCCCGCCTAGAGACCCTTACCACGTCACTCTTTGTTATGATAGGGACGATGATGAGGTCTATCGAGAAGCATTCCAGTCTGAACTTGAGGGTCAGACCTGGAATGTCAAATCACAAAATATCTATGTGGGGCCAGAAGGTGTAGCAGCGCAAGTCAAATTAACAGATGAACAACTGCCCTGGTACAATTTGGGACCAGATTCAGCCCCACATATCACTTTGGCAGTCCATGAAGGCCATCAGGCGATGGAACTGGGATCGATGGTCAAAAGGGGAATGGATGAGACTTTGTGGCAAACCACCCAAATTCCAAATGTCTCATATGCACCAAAATGTAAAACGTACCATATCACCTGTCTGTGTGAAGACGCAGGGATTTTAGAACATCAACAAGTATCCAGAATACATGGTAGGGAGAGAGCTGATCATCCAGATGCAGTGGCGCAACTTTCAGAATTGCCTGACACTCTTTGGTCCACCGGACCTACAGATGTCGGCTTAGCCACTTGTTCACCTGTGCTGTTCCACCTGAAGTCGCATACACCGATTACACGACCACAGTATAAACACAAAATTGAAGCGGAAGAAGGGATTGCAGAAACAATTGAGGGGCTGTTAAAAGTAGGAGTGCTTGAGCCCTCGCAATCCCTTTGGAACACACCAATTTTGCCGGTGGAGAAACATGGCACAGGGAAGTACCATATGGCACATGATTTAAGAGGAATTAATGCCATATTGGGTACTGAAACTGTGCCTGTGCCTAATCCCTACACTGCTCTCACGGCAATCACATGGGATCAAAAATGGTTCACATGCATTGATCTAGCTAATGCATTCTTTTGCCTCCCTTTGCATGACTCACTTAGGGACATTTTTTCATTCACATACAGAGGTCGCAAATACAGATACACACATCTACCACAAGGTTTTGCCTTGTCCCCAGGCATTTTCAATCAGGTGCTCAAAGAGGCCCTGGAACCTTGTCATTTGCCTGAAGGGTGCACATTAATACAGTATGTTGATGACTTGCTCATTGCAGCTCCTTCGGCAGCAGCCTGTACGGCAGCATCGCTTCTAGTGCTCAAAAGACTGGCTGAATGTGGCTTTAAAGTAAGTAAAGAAAAACTGCAGTTGGTTCGACCAGAAGTCACATTTCTGGGCCGTGTAATCGCACATAAATCATTGGGATTAATGAACTCACACAGAGACCAAATTTTGACACACCCAAAACCAAGTACGGTGAAAGAACTTCTTTCTTTTCTTGGCCTGACGGGCTACAGCAGACAGTTCATTCCAAACTATGCAGGAAGGACGGCCCTTTTAAGGGACTTGATCAAACAGGTGGGCGTTCGAAACCTTAAGGCTGAATTGCCATGGACGCCCGACACTGAAGCTGCATTCATCTCACTAAAACAAGACTTGTCCAGAGCCTCTGATCTGGCTATGCCTAATTATGATGAACCATTTTACTTAGATGTTTCTGAAACACAGAGAGTCATAAATGGAGTGTTGTTTCAGAAAAAAGAGGGAGGAAGACAGGTACTTATGTATGTTAGCATAAGACTGAACCCAACAGAAGCGAGGCACCCGACATGCACACAGCATGCAGCAGGGGTCGCTAAAATAATACAGAAAACAGCACACATAGTGAGAGAACACCCACTAAAAGTTCTTACCACACACAGTGTAGTGGCATATGTGAATTCACAATCTTTCACCATGACACCATTAACACAACAGAGATTGAGTAAGGTTCTGGAGGCTCCAAATCTGACATTTACACATGAAGGAATTAATATGGCAGATTTAATGGGGTCGGGAGAACCCCATGACTGTGTTAAGAAAGCAGAAGTTGAAGGGAAAGTCAGGGAAGACTTAAAAGCAGAACCCATTCCTGAAGCGGAGGACTGGTTCACAGATGGCTGCTGTCATCGTGATGAAGATGGGCTAAAAGCAGGCTATGCCATAGTCTGTAGACAAGGAACTGAATTTGAAGTAAAAGAAGCAGGAAGAATTGAAGGACAACAGTCTGCTCAGAGAGCAGAGGTAATTGCACTGAGTCGGGCCTTGAGATTGGCCAAAGACAAAAGAGTGAACATCTATACTGATTCAGCTTATGCTTTTGGAGCAGCCCATGTGGAACTCGCTCAGTGGAAGAGAGCAGGGTTCAGAACGGCAACAAATGCTCCTATCTGTCACAGGAAGGCAATGGAGGAACTGGAGAGGGCCCTGCATGACCTAAACGAGGTGAGCATTATTAAATGCAAAGGACATTCTCAGGCAAACACCATGGTTGCAAAAGGAAATCAGAAAGCGGATGAAGCAGCAAAGGAAGCAGCAGGCTATAAAGGACGACAACAAATGGTGCAGATAACTGCTGAAGAGGAAGCAGGTATCAATATGCTGGAGGAAGCCAGACAGGCCCAAGAGGAGGCTTCTCAGGAGGAGAAAGCAGTGTGGCAGAGCAAAGGAGCCTCAAAAGAGGGTGGTTTCTGGAGAGGAACCGATGGACGACCAGTCCTATCCGACAAACTGGCCAGACAGAAGATAACTGAGGCACATGGGCTTGCCCACGTAGGTGTGGGACAGATGGAGAGAAATTTGTGTCATTGGTGGCACCCAGATCTAACAGCCCTGATAAAAGAAAAAGCCAGAACGTGCCTAATTTGTGGAGCACATTATCCAAAGCCAGTGGTAAAGCCAGAAGCAGGTAAGTTTCTCCTGCCAGAGAAGCCAGGAGAAGAAATTGTGATTGATTTTACTGACATGATTGATGTGGGCCCTGGGGGAGTCAGATATTTGTTAGTGTGTGTAGATGCTCTGACCGGTTGGCCCGAAGCGTGGCCTGCTCAAAGAGAAGACGCCAAAAGTGTGATTAAGTGCTTAATCAATCATTATATCCCCAGGCATGGGTTTCCGAGGCGTATTAGATCTGATAATGGAACGCACTTTAAGAATCAGGACCTGGTGGCCGTAGAGAGTATGATGGGAGTAAAACATAGGTTTGGGACAGTGTACCATCCTCAATCTCAAGGGAAGGTAGAGAGAATGAACTTAAATTTGAAAAACAAAATCTCTAAAATATGCACAGCGACAGGGTTGAATTGGGTTTCAGCCCTACCAATTGCTCTAATGACTATAAGATGTTCTGTTAATAAGTCCACAGGTTTCACGCCTCATGAGCTGCAGACGGGAAGGCTGTTCCCCGCCCCCTGGACAGAGGTTCCGGCGGAACACACCACCAGGAGTAACAGGTCTCATGCAGAATACTGGAATGAATTAAAATCTCTTGTGTCCAGTTTCACCAAACAGGTTACCTCTGGGAGACCAACCGCAGAAGGAGAGGTCCCAGATGCAAAAGCAGTGTGGCTGAAGGTCATAAAACGAAAGTGGAAGGAGCCACGCTGGAAGGGTCCTTACGAGGTGATTGCCAGGACGACTACAGCAGTTCAACTGAAGGGGAAAGGTGACACTTGGTTTCACTGGTCGCAGTGTGCACCAGCACATGAGAGCTTGGTTGAGGAAGAGTCTTCAACTAACACAGGTGTCAACAAACAGAGGCAGAATAAATCCTCTCACCTGTGCAACGGGCCAACCAGTAGTCTACCTGGGAGGCCGAAGAAAGAAGAGGAGCATCGCAGAAGGTCGCCGCGTCACCAAAAAGGAGTGGTAACAAATTGAAAAGAATATTAGAAAGAGTGAAGGTCTAGGCTAAAGCTAAAATCCACACAACATCATGGAAATGCCTGAGCCTGAGGAGCGCCGAGACAGGAGGTTTATTCCAATGTTGTATTTGATTTTACGTATCTTTTGTGCATTGATAATGATTGCGGCCGCATGTTTTCTTGTGTATTTCTTGCAGGGCGCACCGTGTTTGGACGATGGAAAGGTTTGGCCATGTCAGTAATGTTTTCTCTGACCATACTTTTAGGGATATTGGTCACCTGTGGTTGTTGTGTCATTCCTTGTCTCAGAGGATTGTTGGTAAAGATAATGGCTAGGGCTCCGAATCCCGAACGGGGGATTCAATGTACCTGGTGAACTTAGAAGCCAGGCAGTGGGATGAGGAGCGATACAACACAAGGTGTGGTGACATTCCTTTTCTGGAATGTCAAAAGAGGGAAATGTGGAGATACAGAGTTGCTTTTATTGCTGCCATATAACCTGCATTACTATAATTGCGTTAATAACATTCTTTTACAGCATCATCCCATTTAATAATATTTCTTTACAGTATTGATATTGCCTTAAAGTTGTTTATTGAAGATGTTCATTTAAGGATCCTTTTATTATGTTAACTTTTATTACAGGTATAACCAGAAGTATTTTATACACATTGCATATTTGTGCTCATTTAGAGTTGTTGCATTAGTCTGCAGAGGGTCTCAAGCTCTGTCTGGCGTGAGTCCAGACAGTCTATTGTGAAAGGACTAGAGCATAAAAGGATAACTGCAATACATGCTTACAATACACATATAATCTAGGCCTTAACTCATTTTTGTGTCTCACTGTACTTTTGTTCTCCTTGGCAACAGATGACTAGAGTTAATAATTAGACCTTAGAGACTTTGAAGACTTAAGATTATTGCCTTGTATGGTAGGTGTTAGTAAAATGAGAAGTTCTATGTCTGATTATAGCCATTAAAGATGTACAAGATGTAAACAATGTATTTTTAATCTGTAATTGACGTACGTGGGGGCGTGAACCCCAATGTTATAAAATCATTCTCAAAGTGTATTTTTGTCAGAAGACAAATGCTGATGTTTTCTCCTGGCTGTTAATAAACTCACGTTTGATTGCACGGTTCTGGGGCCTCCGTGGTTTGTTCGCACCGCTCTGCACTGATTGATTCCTAACAACACATAGTGCCTTGTCTTAGAACCATTGGGGGGGTTTACGGTGGGAGGTGCTTGTGATGTGTATTGTAACAGTTTTTCAATAAATAAATAGCTACGAAGAGAGCTACTCTTTGAAGGATTTGGGCTAGAGAGAGGTGAGGAGCATTGCTCCACTGCCTGGTTCTGACCAAAGCCTTTCCTCGTTAGCGAGTTAAAGACCGGTTGAAGATGTTCTGTCTTGGTTTCATTCCTCATGAGGAATAAGTCTTTAAACTAGCGGGGCCTGTGGAAACACAGACTCAACAGTTCTTATCTGATATTTGTAGCCCTGGAGAGTTACTAAGGGTTTTAGTGTGTTATGAGTAGAGATGGACCGATCCGATATTACGTATCGGTATCGGTCAAATACTGACGTAAATTACTGGATCGGATAATGGAGAGAAACAAAAAATGTAATCCGATCCATTAAATATCAAAAAAAAATACCTCACAAAACTTTCGACACAGCGTAACTCGGCTCATAACCGTAGCACGTTGGAGCAGTGTGCTCACGTCATAGAGCGGCTGTGTGTATTTGTAGCCTCGCTACCAAGCCGGCATTTCATCTCCGAGGAAGTTATCCAAGAGAGAAGTAAAGCAAGTGCGTAAGTTCATCTCTGAATGTTTGTAAAGCATTCCCGCGTTAAGTTTAACAACCGATATATGGAGCGACTGCCTCTTCTCTCTCTCTCCCTCTCCTGCTGCTACTTCAATCATGAAACTGCTTAATGATCAGCTGATCGGCTTTTCTGTCGCGAGTCCATCTCTCTTCTTTGTTTTTGGCCCACTTTGCACCAGAAAGAGGAAATCAGCAGCTGAACAACAGCAGCACGTTTAACCTTGATAAGCTGTTGTTAGAATTTATTTAATATTACTTTCTACACCAGGATCCTTTTCTACGTAGCTGACGGCTGGTAACTGTGCAGGGGCGGATCTAGCAAAGTTTAGCCAGGGGGGCCAATAGGGCATTAACAGGGAAAAGGGGGGCAAAAACACATACTTTTCTTTCTTATTCTCATTTAAAATGTCTAGCTTTTAATAAATAATCATCTGAATCTTACACCCAAAGTTTTAATCTGATGTAAAATGTATAGAAGTTGTAGAATTATAGGGATTATTTTACATAACCATCATCTTTATCATTGCATTAATTATCATTTTATTCAAGCATTTATTGAAGTTGCTGGCATTATGTTATAATTTGTATTACAGGGGTTATCATAATCAAATATTAACATGTTTATTACAGGTGCAGTTATAACCACTTTAAATCGTTGAGTTAAATCTATAATCTTAAAAGCTTATATGCTGAGTATATTGTTACAGTAAAATAGTAGCTGAGCAAAGGCCTGAATGTATTCAGCTTCTTGTTGCATTTGAGTTTGCCTAGCAACAGGTGACAGAAGATGGGCCAAAGAGGAGGACAAGTCCATGGGGACCTCACCACCATATTTGGAAGAGGATGCCAGAAAGGGGAACTTCTGTGTCTGCATTTATCTCTTAGAATAGATCAGTGTCTGTAGAAGAGGCAAATAATGTTCTGAACATGCAAATTATGTGCTTGTAAACGCATGAGGGGGCGTCATAATACCCTGATGTTATAAAAGCAATCTGAAGTGTATTTTTGGTTGGGGATTTACAACTGATGGTTTCCAGTGTACGTCTCCCCACGCTGCGTGTATTCATTAAAATCAATTGTTTGATTGACCTCTTCTGGACCATCATTGTTTTACTCTCGTCCTCAATTTCGGACCCGTAACACTGTATATAGTAACTGTTAAGTCTAATATACCCTAGTAAGCTATACTACTGTTTCCTTTGGGAAAGTACCATCTGTGCAGTTTGCAATTTTGTTGAAGAAAGATGTTGAATCTATTTAATTATTAACCTTCACAGACTATTTAATTATTGTTGAAAAATAATTTAATTCTGTGCATTTTTTTTTTTTACACTGCATCAAATTAAAGTTGATTACGTCAATTAAGCATCATGAGGTGGAGGGTGGGGGGTGGTTCCCTATTTTTTTTTTTGTTGCTGGGAGTTGGAACCCTACTAGTTAGCAGAAATATTAAGCAACCTAAGTACTCTTTAAAATACCAGAATAGGGAGGATGGAGTAGGTTTAAGTTTATTAGATTGATCTGTATTGCTGAACTGTGAAATATTTTGGGTGCAGTGTATTTTTTACATACAGGTATAACAGAATAGCTTTAGTGTTGTTGTTTATTTAAACTTGAGTATGAACTTATACAAAATGCAGCAAGATATTAAAAAACAGTTTTATTGATTAAAAAACACTATATCGGATTCATATCGGTGTCGGCAGATATCCAAATTTATGATATCGGTATCGGACATAAAAAAGTGGTATCGTGCCATCTGTAACGCAAAGTTATTTAAGGGCTAGTGTTATTGCAATGGACGAGTTTATTGACTGACGCGCAGAAGAAATGGTTCTTTATGGAGCCTAGATGGTGTGAATGATGAAACCAAAGACTGTAGTATCTTGTACCAAAAATATATTGAATAAATGGGGGAAAGGGGAAATGGACCAAAATAATCAATACAACACACAACATAAATAAATGCCCACAATCAAATAATTGTGTAATAAATAATAAATCAATTGCTGTGATTTCCTGTGCAACAGTCCTTTTGTTAAGAGTCCTTTTCTTTTAAAGTTCACTTTTAAGGTATTCCTCCTTAGGGTCCAGTTTCATACAATGGGGAAAAATATGTCCGTAATCCATAGACGGCAAAAGCGGAAAAAAAAAACAAAGAATGGTCCTACCGCTCGCCACTTCAATATGAAGAAGATCAATTTAAAGGGAAAAAAACCTGACCTGTAGGCCAGAAAAATATCCATTAGTAAATCAAAATCAATTCAGTTTACCGGTAAACAAATACATTTTTCTGCAAGTCTATATAACAATGCAAATTATCATCATCATCAATCAATCACAAATGTACAACAGTTAAATTAGTAATCATCTTGGCTACGTAGCTTAATCTATATATTCCAGTAGCGTTCGCTACAAACAAATACAAAAACAACAATAAAGAAAAACAACTGTCTAACAGACAGCATAGCCAATTCAAGGCAACACATAACAATAATCATTTAATTGCACTTTGTTTCAAAGTAAGCCCATTAAAGTGCTTAAGTAAATAAAAGTGTTCAAAACAGCAGTTTTGAACCGGGTTCTCTCGCGGTGGAACGCCGCCGAACAAAGTCATTTGTTAATCGCGAAAACGGCCGACTGGTTACTGACAACTAAAAGGGTGTTATTAGTAGATGTTAAGAACACTTACCGCTGAGGTGATACAATTTTATAGACGGGTTTACGGGAGAAAAACGCTTTGTTTTCCAACGCGGTTCCACACGACATAAGCTTACAGCCACAGCAGGAGTCGAACCCGGAAGTATCCCTCCACGGCCGTATTCATAGTTGCCGCGACGTGGAAGGAGCCAATCAGGAGAGGGGCCTCAAATCAGCTGGCTTGAGTCATTTGACAGGGAGTAGTTGACATGGGTTACACATCTCTAGTTATGAGTGATGTTAGCATTTTGATTTCACTGTTAAGTTTTATTAAGTTAAATTATTTTGTTGAGAATTAATAAAATAGAAAAACCTCAGCTAATGGCCCAACACACAAGTAACCATTTAAATCTGTATCCCAAGTGCTGAAAGAGTGTTACATATGATAAATGTTTCTGGAAGGTGGATTGAACCTTGTTTCTGCCCAATAAACAATTTGATGTTTTCTAAAAGCTAAATGCTAGATTCACTTGGCTTTTTTTGACAAACGAGCTTTTCTGAAGATAAATATTAAATGGACTCTTATTTATTGTTGTTATCAGCTGGTAGCTATAGAGCTAAGCTGGTAATTGTACAATTGCCATTAGTTGTGATCAATTGACTGCTAACTATTCTAACCCCCGCTAAATTGGTCTCTTATATCAGGAAACAGCTACAAGGGTAACCGGTTTGTTTTTATGTCTGTGTTAAGGATATTGATCGATTTAATTAATTTTGTCATCAGTCAGTAATTAACTGACAGCTATAGAATCAATTATATTTGTTTATAATCTTTCCATTTGATGTTAAGACTGGTTTCTCTTATTTGTTGGTTGCAGTTGACACTCTTAGGACCAACTGCTATTTGTTTCTGATTTTCGCACTTGGCCTTAAGATTGGTTTCTGTTATCGGTTGATGATGGTTAAACACTCTTAGGCTTCACTGTCATTTACTTTACATCTGTTTTTGTATCCTGATCTTTTAGTCTAGCTATCAGTGAATACTTTTGAGGTATCTGTTACTCATTTCTGTTCTTTGCAGTTGATCTTGAGGTTAATTTCTGCCATCGGTTGATGAGCAGTTAATGATCTTGGGGTTAGTTGTTTTGCTTTGCATTAGACTCTCATCTTTTATTAATTTAGTACAGTGTGTGTGTTTTCGAATCATTCACCAGCTGAGTTGAACAGCTATGATTTTGGTTGCTTTAAATTAGAATCAGTTAAGTTTGCAGTTTTATTTCAGAATTATTTGTGTTAAAATTGAAGTCTGCGTTTTTGGGAATAGAAAAAGCATTGTGCTGTCATCGTTTCAAAATGGAGGTTGCTTGTCTAAACCTTAGTAATTAATAAAGTTTAATTTTATTTACTGTCCCAACAATAAAAGAAAAATGTAATAATAATTAAGATCTGGGAGGAAGGGAGTCCTTATTCCTAGAATAAAACAAAAACAGGTAAATAAATCTAAAACATTAAAAAGGAAAGGGGATAGAAATTTTGACATACATTAAACAATAAAAAAGAGAATTAAAAAAACTAGCACAACTGAATGAACAATGTAATGGGAGGTCAGTTCCATGATTGTTAATATGCAAATTCTTATGACCATTGATCAACGACTACTAATCAAAGCCTACTGATCAAAGGCCATGAGTAGCATTCACAGAGAGTTGGGGAATGGCTGCAATCGCAGCATTGTAAGATGGTGAAAGATGTACCCTTGGGCCTCCCTTCTCGATTCAGAGATGGTCAGCATCCTGACAAACTGATGGATGAAGCTGTTTCTCAGTCTGCTGGTTCGGGCCTGGAGGCTCTTCAGTATCCTTCCTGATGGCAGTAAACTGAAGAAGCTGAGTGGAGTCACCTGTAATGCAGAGGACCTTCCGGATGAGGCAGGTGCGGTAGATCTCCGGAGGAGTGGGAGAAGAGAGGTCCCCACAATCCTCTCCACTGCTCTCACTACCCATTGTAAGTGCAGGAACCATACCACACAGTGATGCAGCTGGTGAGGATACTCTCAATGGTGCCTCTGTAGAAGGTGCTCATAATGGGGGTTGAATCTCTTGCGCTTCTCAGTTTGCGGAGGAAGTACAGGGTTGGCCATTTACAGTCAGGTCCATAAATATTGGGACATCGACACAATTCTAACATTTTTGGCTCCATACACCACCACAATGGATCCCAAATGAAACGAACAAGACGTGCTTTAACTGCAGACTGTCAGCTTTTATTTGAGGCTATTTACATCCAAATCAGGTGAACGGTGTAGGAATTACAACAGTTTGCAAATGTGCCTCCCACTTCTTAAGGGACCAAAAGTAATGGGACAGAATAAGAACCATAAATCAAACATTCATTTTTTAATACTTGGTTGCAAATCCTTTGCAGTCAATCACAGCCTGAAGTCTGGAACACATTGACATCACCAGACGCCGGGTTTCATCCCTGGTGATGCTCTGCCAGGCCTCTACTGCAACCGTCTTCAGTTCCTGCTTGTTCTTGGGGCATTTTCCCTTCAGTTTTGTCTTCAGCAAGTGAAATGCATGCTCAATCGGATTCAGGTCAGGTGATTGACTTGGCCATTACAAAACAGTCCACTTCTTTCCCTTCAAAAACTCTTTGGTTGCTTTTGCAGTATGCTTTGGGTCATTGTCCATCGGCACTGTGAAGCGCCGTCCAATGACTTTTGAAGCATTTGTCTGAATATGAGCAGATAATATTCCCCGAAACACTTCAGAATTCATCGTGCTGCTTTTGTCAGCAGTCACATCATCAACAAATACAAGAGAACCAGTTCCACTGGCAGCCATACATGCCCACGCCATGACACTTCCACCACAATGCTTCACTGATGAGGTGGTATGCTTAGGATCATGAGCAGTTCCTTTCCTTCTCCATACTCTTCTCTTCCCATCACTCTGGTACAAGTTGATCTTGGTCTCATCTGTCCATAGGATGTTGTTCCAGAATTGTGATGGCTTTTTTAGATGTCATTTGGCAAACTCTAATCTGGCCTTCCTGTTTTTGGGGCTCACCAAAGGTTTACATCTTGTGGTGAACCCTCTGTATTCACACTGGTGGAGTCTTCTCTTGATTGTTGACTTTGACACACATACACCTACCTCCTGGAGAGTGTTCATGATCTGGCCAACTGTTGTGAAGGGTGTTTTCTTCACCAGGGAAAGGATTCTTCGGTCATCCACCACAGTTGTTTTCCGTGGTCTTCCGGGTCTTTTGGCGTTGCTGAGCTCACCGGTGCGTTCCTTCTTTTTGAGAATGTTCCAAACAGATGTTTTGGCCACACCTGATGTTTTTGCTATCTCTCTGATGGGTTTGTTTTGATTTTTCAGCCTAATGATGGCTTGCTTTACTGATAGTGACAGCTCTTTGGATCTCATCCTGGCAGTTGACAGCAACAGGTTCCAAATGCAAACAGCACACTTGAAATGAACTCTGGACCTTTTATTTGTTCATTGTAATTGGGGTAATGAGGGAATAACACACACCTGGCCTTGGAACAGCTGAGAAGCCAATTGTCCCATTACTTTTGGTCCCTTGAGAAGTGGGAGGCACATTTGCAAACTGTTGTAATTCCTACACCGTTCACCTGATTTGGATGTAAATACCCTCAAATAAAAGCTGACAGTCTGCAGTTAAAGCACGTCTTGTTCGTTTCATTTGGGATCCATTGTGGTGGTGTATGGAGCCAAAAATGTTAGAATTGTGTCGATGTCCCAATATTTATGGACCTGACTGTATATGGATACACCATAATAAAATGGGAATGGTTGGTGATATTAAAGTCCTATTTGTATGACATTAGTATATGTGAGGGGGTGTGGAGATACAGAATTGCTTTTATTGCTGCCATATAACCTGCATTATTATAATTGCATTAATAACATTCTTTACAGCATTATTCCATTTAATAATATTTCTTTACAGTATTGATATTGCCTTAAAGTTGTTTATTGAGGATGTTCATTTAAGGATCCTTTTATTATCTTAACTTTTATTACAGGTATAACCAGAAGTATTTCATACACATTGCATATTTGTGCTTATTTGGAGTTGATGTTCCATCTAAAAGGGTCTTAAGCTTCACTGGTGCGACCATACAGGTAATACATGCTGAGGAAGATGAGAACATAGAAGGATGATTGCATACAGGCTTACAATACACATATAATCTGGGAATGTGCCAGGCCTCTGAGGCCTTAACTCATTTTTGTGTCTCACTGTACCTTTGTTCTCCTTGGTAACAGATGAGTAGAGTTAATAATTAGCCCTTAGAGACTTTGAAGGCTTAAGATTATTGCCTTGTATGGTAGGTGTTAGCAAAACGAGAAGTTTTGATGTACCATTAACTGTAAACAATGAATTTTTAATCTGTAATTGACGCCATGGGGGGGGGGCGTATACCCCAATGCTATAAAATCATCCCCAAATGTATTTTTGTCAGACGACCTATGCTGATTGTTTCTCCTGGCTGTTAATAAACTCATCGTTTGATTGCACTTTTCTGGGGCTTCCGTGGTTTGTTCGCACCGCTCTACACTGATTGATTCCCGACAGGGGCAAAACTCCTCAAGATGTGTGGTGACCATGGTGGCCATTTAGAAATCGGCCATCTTGGATACAACTTTTGTTTTTTCAATAGGAAGAGGGCCATGTGACACATCAAACTTATTGGTAATGTCACAAGAAAAACAATGGTGTGCTTGGTTTCAACGTAACTTTATTCTTTCATGAGTTATTTACAAGTTTCTGACCACTTGTAAAATGTGTTCAGTGTGCTGCCCATTGTGTTGGATTGTCAATGCAACCCTCTTCTCCCACTCTTCACACACTGATAGCAACGCCGCAGGAGAAATATCAGCACAGGCATCCAGTATCCGTAGTTTCAGGTGCTGCACATCTCGTATCTTCACACCATAGACAATTGCCTTCAGATGACCCCAAAGATAAAAGTCTAAGGGGTCAGATCGGGAGACCTTGGGGCCATTCAACTGGCTCACGACGACCAATCCACTTTCCAGGAAACTGTTCATCTAGGAATGCTCGGACCTGGCACCCATAATGTGGTGGTGCACCATCTTGCTGGAAAAACTCAGGGAACGTGCCAGCTTCAGTGCATAAAGAGGGAAACACATCATCATGTAGCAATTTCAAATATCCAGTGGCCTTGAGGTTTCCATTGATGAAGAATGGACCCACTGTCGTTGTACCCCATATACCACACCAAACCATCAGTTTTGTTGTTCCAACAGTCTTGGAGGGATCCATCCAATGTGGGTTAGTGTCAGACCAATAGCAGTGGTTTTGTTTGTTAACTTCACCATTCACATAAAAGTTTGCCTCATCACTGAACAAAATCTTCTGCGTCAACTGAGGGTCATGTTCCAATTTTTGTTTTGCCCATTCTGCGCGCCGGTCTGGGTCATCCTCGTTGAGATGCTGTCTTGCACTGAAATCTGCTGCAATGACTCGGTTACTGCATTCACCAGATATGAACACAATTTCGATCCGCTCCTCACGTGTTAACCTCTTCGACATTTCAATGACTGTGAACAAAGAGAAACTTGTAAATAACTCATGAAAGAATAAAGTTACGTTGAAACCAAGCACACCATTGTTTTTCTTGTGACATTACCAATAAGTTTGATGTGTCACATGGCCCTCTACCTATTGAAAAAACAAAAGTTGTATCCATATCCAAGATGGCCAACTTCTAAATGGCCACCATGGTCACCACCCATCTTGAGGAGTTTGCCCCCTCACATATACTAATGTGCCACAAACAGGACTTTAATATCACCAACCATTCCAATTTTATTACGGTGTATCCATATAAATAGCCCACCCTGTAGATTCGCTGTTGGTCTTCTCCACATTCAGGGACAATGTGATCCATAAATTTTGGTACATCCTGAGATTTGATTTTCACCCAGGTGTCATCAACACACCTGAACCAATGACTTGTTGGTGTTCCTGGGAAGGATAACTGTCATGCTACTGGGTCTGAGACCCAGTGTTTTGTGTATATTTGTTTTATTTCATTGATTATTGTATTTTTCTATGTTTCCTTTCATTGTTTCATTGTCAGGTCGACTGTTTTGCTCATAGTCTCATCATAGCTTTTATAGTTAGGTCACAGTTTCATAGTTGTCATAGCCTGTTCTCAGTTTAGTAGTTAGTTTATGTTTTTACCTCAGCATTCATGGGTTTTTTTTGTTTTTTTTTCCATCAGCCCTAATAAAGGCTCTCTTTTGGTTTGAGTTGAGTTCCATCTCCTACAGTATCTGCTTTTGGGTCCTGTTTCCAAACACATCGGCATAACAAAGCCCTGTTTTCCACTTCTTCCATGCACAAATTGGCCACAGTGGTTGAAACTGGGGAACCCATGGCACATCCACGTTTCTGTCTGTAGTACTGACCCTTCTGCAAAATAGGTGGAATTAAGACACAGTTCCAAAAACAATTATTGATCAGTGCTGAGAGTGGTCCTGTTGCTAAGGTTGGGGTGATCCTGTAATCTCTTACGGATTACCTCCAACACTTCCGTGACTGGGATGCAAGTGAAGACAGATGTACATGTACTGTTTATAAGATTGGGGAAACCTGCAGTCAGCTGAGACTGAAGAAGTCACTTGGATGAGTGATGAAAAGTTTCTCCCACTGAAAATGCTATGTCCAGATGAACAGAATCAACTTTTTGGGATTTACTTACTTGGATGATTAAGCATGCATCAAGACATTATTTTATTTTTTAAAATGATAGCAGCACAAACAAAAAATTTTGCTGCGAAGACCAGCACAAATGTCGCACAAATGTTTAACATTAATGTTGTTTGATTTGGGTAATGTGGGCAGGCTGGTTGACCTTTACATTTCATTAATATCTTTAAAACAGAAGCAGCACAAATGACAATTTTGGCAGCACAAACATAGCACAATTGATTGACATCAACTTTGTTTGGTTTAATTAATGTGTGTGTGGGGGGGGGGGTTGACCTCAGATTTTTATTAATATCTTTAAAATGATAGCGGCACAAACAAAATGTTTTGCAGCACAAACCAGCACAAAAGTAGCACAAACATTTGATACCACTTTTGTGGATTCGAAGAAGGTGGGGCGGCCAACTTCACTCACATTGTCAGAAACCCAAAACTTAAAAAAAAAGTTTTTTTATATCTCATTATTGGCTCCATTACCAACTATTACAATCAGTATTTAGTCCCTCTCACAGATCACTAGTTAAAGGAGGATATATCACTCATCTTTCTTAAGAAAAAATCTAGTTCAATAATCTTTTAATGTACAATGTTCATGACATTGATTTTTTTATTACATTTTTTTTTTTGTTTTTCATATTAATTTGTGAAATGAACCATTTTCATTTTATATCTTGATTACACTTTTGAAGTTTCATATTAAACATGTCTTTTTAACTATTTTTTTAATTTGACCTGCAACATAATGGGAGAGTTAACTACTGAATGCTTCACAGCAGCAGAGGTGGGCCACCTCAGAAATCTACTGTGAAGCTACAGAAATACAAGATTCAAACAAGAGCTATGGTTGGTCAGGTCAGACTTCATGTGTTTGTACCCAAGAAACATGTAAAATGACTGACTTACTACCAGATGATGGAGCTGACGGAGTTGCTGTAGCTGTATAAGCTGTGTCCAGCTGCTGCTCTGTTTCAGACGTCTCCATCTTTCATCTAAAAACAACAAAAAACAAAACACAAGAGAACATTTTGAGGTGAAGGAACATGGTAAATCAAAGTCAGTGTTAGGGGTGGGTTTAAAAAAACATGACTGTTCAATTCAAATCAATATTAGCTTGAACAACGCAATATCAATTCTTTAAATCCTAAATTACAATTAAACAGTGAGAGCAGAGACTTTAAGCCGGCGAGGCGTGATGGCGGATGCCGCTCAGGTGCGTCTGCCTCCCCTGCAGGGGCACCGCAGACCATGCCCCACCAAACCCAGGTTAAATTTTCTCAAAACTATTTCAACAACCACTAAACAGCTAAAATAGCAAATGAGACCAGGTACACGGATTCTGCACAAAGATGTAAACACAAAGCACAGATCGATCACCTGATGGCATGGGCACTCTTATACTAAACAAAACAAGTCCTTCAATATCCAAGGAATATTTGTTATGGAACAATTACATTTATGTCAGAGAATTTAACCCTACCATGTAATTAGCTTCTGCTGAAGAAAGAAAACATTATAAAACAAGTCGACATGACCCGGGATGGAGACCACCCAAACAGGGATAATGCTGATAATGAGAAACAGGGCAAGGCAGACTCGGACTGGGTACAAGAGTATGTTGGAGTCAAGTTGTTGCAGGGGAGGCTCAGCTATGGGGGAGGGGTGGAGCAGTGGGTTCAGGATGTGGTGTCAGATGAGAGTGACCCACACAGCTGTCCTCCATCATCTGATCATGTCACCCCTATTCAAGTAAGTCCTGGAACCTGACAAAGAGTGGTGTGCGGGAAACAGAGGAGAAGAAGGAAACTGAAAACACAAATCGTGACATGGCAGAACTGAGACTACCACAGACAGTTGAGGCACTGGACCAGATGGTAATCCAGTTGGCAGTCATGCCAACTAGACCAGCGTCATGCTACCACAGGCCCCTGTGGTGGCAATCCACCGCATGGGTGAGATCCCTGGAGGTCTTTCCGGCAAATATCAGGCGGCGGCTCTCAGCTTGCCAGCAGTGAGGAGCAGCTTTGAAGATATCTGCTTGGCAGTAGTAGACGTCTTAGGCTTTGAGCTGGAGGACTAGTACCAGCATTTCCAGGACGGTTGGAAATGCATCCTGGAACCCACCATTGTGAGTTACTAATTCCGAGGCACTGTCTCAGATGTCCATACAGCATTGCAGAGGTGTGTCATCAAAGACAGCCCCCAAACATCTAGACCCTTATGGAATTCAGGGTGAACCTCATTCAATCCATAGGTCGACCCACTTAGATGTTTAACCGCCTCAGTGACCATGTCACAGAAAAAGAGAAGATCATTGAAGTATTCCTTCCACCACCCAGCTATACTCATAGTTGAACTCAAGCAGCAGCACACCCCCACTGTACACAGTGATAGTAGAAACACTGATAGTTTGTGTTTTCTACTCTTTAAGCAGTGGCATCAGGGCAAGAACACCAAGCAGTGCTTGTCTAGTCAGTGAAATGGAAAAATAGACATGAATTGCTCATTGATTCTTCTGCCTTATTCAGTAACAATAATAAGAGTAAAAAGTGGAGTTTATTTGTTGATTTGAAAGCCTGTAGGTGACACTGGCCTGCAAGGAATAGTGAAACCCCTGGATAAACATAAACATAGATTTTGTGAAATTAGAATTCATGTCATCAGTAATGACACCTGGTTACGTCAATCGGAGGTCACTAAAATCATTATTGATTGATATGACGTCACCAAAACAATGTTAGACTCTGTAGTTTTCTCTGCTCCCCTCCCCAATCGGACCAGGAGTGACAAGTTTAGGCGCATGTTCTCCTCAAATAGCCGGCTGTCTGAGTGGTGTCCAAAAAACGATGTGGGCTTTATAAATAATTGGCAAACCTTCTGGAGGACACCTGGTCTTATTAGGAGAGACAGCATCCATCCCACATGTTCTGAAACATCAGTTCTGCTTTCTGGGGTAACTCAGTGATCTGTTTTAGGTCAGATTCTCCTTTTGCTTAATAAATGGTAAATGGACTGATTCTTATATAGCGCTTTTCTACTCTCCCAGAGTACTCAAAACGCTCTATACAACATGCCTCATTCATACAAGCAGTTCTAAAGTGCAACTAATAAACATTCACCCACATTCACACTCCAATGAATGTATCGGAGGGCATTTCAGAGTTAGTAACTTGGTTAGTAACTTGCCCAAGGATATTTTTTGCAGTCAGGAATCGAACCACCAACCTTCCGATCAGTAGCTGATCTGCTCTACGACCTGAGCCACAGCCAGCCCAAATACACTCCCCCTCGGCCAAATTATATTAAATTTCTTATCATCTCTATTCTGATTGCATTCACGTGCATATACTGTTATTTCAAAGCTTCTTTCAAAGTGTCTAAATTATATAAATTGTCTTGTTCTGCATATTTTCAATTGTGCAACATTAATCGTCTCCATCCTTTTCTCACTCCACATGCCACTGCCATTCTTGTTCACAGCCTTGTTACTTCTCGGATCGATTATTGTAATTCACTTCTTTTTGGTCTTACCCAAAAATCCATCCACAAACTCCAAAGCATCCAGAACTCTGCTGCCCATATTATCAGCAGGACCCCTACTATCCATCACATCACTCCTGTCCCGCAGCAGCTTCATTGGCTCACGGTCAAATATCGTGTCAATTTCAAAATACTTTTGTATACATTTAAGGCTATTCATCATCTCTCCCCTCAATATCTCTCTGATATGGTTCAGATCACCATCCCATCTCGGTGTCTCAGATCTTCTTCTCTCTCTCTCCCTGTCCCCTCTCCCCGTCTTGCCACCATGGGGAGCAGGGCTTTCAGCTGCTCTGCTCCTTGACTCTGGAGCTCCCTACCTCCTGTTTAAGAAATATCACTTCCTTCTCTCTCTTTAAGTCCAGACTCAAAACTCACTTGTTTAAAATGGCTTATCCCACATAACCTCTACACAATGCTATTTAAAATTTGTTTTATGTCTTATGCTTTTATGATTGTGTAAACTGCTACCTTTTATGTTGCTTTTATCATTCTTCTGTGTACAGTGTCCTTGAGTGTTCTGAAAGGTGCTTTCACACAAAATGTATTATAATTATGATTATTTTAAATACTCTAAGGAGCTTGGAAAGAAAAGTGTCTGGACTTCTTTAAGTTGTTTGAAGACATTTCACCTCTCATTGGAGACGTTTCTTCAGTTCTAGGGTCAAATGGTGGAGAGTCCCAGATTTATGCCCTGTGGGAGTATCCCCCCAACATGGACAATGGACCTAATGATCCTAATGATCACACCTTGGCTAATCACATGAGCCAAGGTGTGAAAACGGGTGTAGTTCACAGTCAGCCGTTCTTACAAGCTGCCTTGTTGGGTACACATCTGCTTAAAGATCAACAAATAGCATCTGGAGAGGCCCAGCATTCACCCACTGTTGTATTTTTACGGTCCACTTTTCTTCTTTGAACAGCACAGTTTGTTCCTTAGTTTTTCTCTCTCTTTCTTCTTTCTGCATCTTTTCATGTGTAACTTACTAACTATCAGCTCTGTATCATTTGTTATTTTTAATGTTTGAATTTTTTTATTGCTTTAATTCATCCAGCCATCCATTTTCTTCCGCTTATCCGGGGCCAGGTCGCAGAGGCAGCAGCCCAAGTAGAGAAGCCCAAACCTCTCTCTCCCCAGCCACCTCCTCCTGCTTGTCTGGGAGAACACCAAGGTGTTCCCAGGCCAGCCGAGCGATATAATCTCTCAAGCGTGTCCTGGGTTTGCCCCCGGGCCTTCTCGCGGTGGGACATGCCCGGAACACCTCACCCAGGAGGCGCCCAGGAGGCATCCTTGTCAAATGCCCGAACCACCTCAGTTGGCTCCTTTCGATGTGAAGGAGCAGCGGCTCTACTCTGAGCCCTGCCCGAACGGCTGAACTTCTCCCCTTATCTCTAAGGGAGAGGCCAGCAACCCTGAGGCCTGTACTGGAAGATTTCTTTTCTCATGTATTAATCACATATTTAATCATATCACATGAGTTATAGTAATATCACTTTCTCACTGCACCATAGTAAGAGCACTCCTGTCACTAGTTTGCATGCGTGTGGAATGTTAAGACAGTGAGGCCATTGTAATGGGAGATGTTAAACAATTCAATTCAATTTTATTTATATAGCGCCAAATCACAACAAAAGTCGCCTTAAGGCGCTTTATATTGTACAGTAGATACAGAGAAAAACTCAACAATCATATGACCCCCTATGAGCAAGCACTTTGGCAACAGTGGGAAGGAAAAATTCCCTTTTAACAGGAAGAAACCTCAGGCAGAACAAGGCTCAGGGAGGGGCGGGGCCATCTGCTGCGACCGGTTGGGGTGAGAGAAGGAAAACAGGATAAAGACATGCTGTGGAAGAGAGACAGAGATTAATAACAGATATGATTCAATGCAGAGAGGTCTATTAACACATAGTGAGTGAGAAAGGTGACTGGAAAGGAAAAACCCAATGCATCATGGGAATCCCCCAGCAGCCTACGTCTATTAAGATAAGATGGGGCCTGATTATTTAAGACCTTGTATGTGAGGAGATGGTGGCCGCTGATTAGACCTTGTGTGCAATCTACAACTAAGCGCGACCTGGTGCGCGCCGCTCCACCAGGTGAGCTGAATTAGAGCAATCAAAGGCTGGCGTGCCTAGTAGACCTTAAAATGCATGCAGCAGTCATTTGACCTGGGTGCGACATACTGAGAGGACAGCAAACAAAGCACAATCCACTTTCCACTGTGAGGAAGACTTTGAGCTAGACGGGCTATCGGTTTTCTATCTACCTATCCAGCAAAATAGCTATCTAAATAGCTAACTACCTGATTGACTGAATGAACCTGAAACTGGTCAAAAATAAATTGAGTGAAATTCAAAGTCTGGTCTTTTTCAAGTGTGGGCACCTCACAGACAGAGAACACTTGACAGTGAAAAACCGTCCTGGCCAGTAAAGAAACCAGCCTTGACCAGTGAAGACTCCACGAAAGCTCACCACAAAGACGGAGAAGACTCCACCTGGGGGCCTGGAGGAAATCGCAATTTGCCGTTTGCCTGTCCAACCAATAACCAAGAAAGCAGCATGGCTGAGTCCAAGTCACTCGAAGAGCCGAAAATAAAGCGAACCACTGCAAAAAGACTGTTTTCCAGACTCACCAACCATATAATAAGGACCCACATGGATATGTCTGTAGAGGAGCTGCAGGATTCCTTCAAGAAACTCACAGCAGAGGGCTCCAAAGTGATTGACGTGAATGAGGAGCTTGAGGCCGCCTACATCACGCAGTGTGAAGCAGAGGGCACACCGGAGCTGATGGGCCAACAGAGAGCAGATGTCGAGAATACGGAGAAAGAATGTGAGCAGAAGTTGAAGGAGGCAAAGCACCTGATCAGAGAGACACTGTGGACATCATATGGTGAAAGGGAACTGACCCTTGCTCTAAAATCAGCAGAAATGGTGTGTGAGAACCTCACATCCACTCAGTCGGATACACCCCTGGAGGCATATGATTTTATGCTCCATCATCTGGAAGAACTGGTGAAGAAAGCTAAGCAGGCACACCAGACATGGAACCGCTGGGCTCCACCTGCTGAGAGGCGAGATTGTGATTGTCGACTAATGGAGCTTGAAACCTGCCTTCCAAAGCTGGTGTCAGGGAAGTCAGCCTTGATCAAAGCAGAGAGGATTAAAAGAGATGCCGACCAAGCAGTTGTCACTGTCCGCAACGCAGCCCCGGTCGCAGCCATAAAACTGAAAGCCACAGCTTTACCAAAGTTCACCGGCAGCCAGCGTGCGTTCTACAGATGGCGGAAGGAATGGGAGGCTCTGCAAAAGCAAGGTGAACCAACCAGGTCCGTGGAAGTAAAGAAATTCCAACTTCTCGATAGCCTCGATGATAAAGTGGCCAAAGATCTGCGCCTGTCCACATACACCTCGGCAGATGAGATCTTCAGAGTCCTTGAGAACCGCTATGGAAACCAAGCCACCATCGCCATTGAAATCATTGAGGAGCTTCAAGCTATCCCTCCTGTCCGTAGCAATCAGCCTAGAAGAATTATAGAGCTTATCCAAGCAGTTGAAAAGGCCCTCTATGATGTGAATGAGCTGGATAAAGCAAATGCCATAAAGAACCTATTAGTAATAAAGTCTCTTGAAAGCAAGCTGCCTGAGTCCCTAAAGAAAGACTGGCTTACCCACGCTGCTGATCCAAAGAATGCTGTGACTCATCAGAACCGGTTTGACAAGCTGCTCGCATACCTCCAATCTCAAGAGTCCATCTACGAGCAGTTAGGCCAGCTGAGAGACATCGACCCTGCCAAGGAGAGAACAAAGTTCCCAATAAAGTACGCCCGTACCAAGTCAGTTAAATCCAGTACTGATCCAGCAGGCTGCATCATCTGTGGGGACCCAAAGCACAAGAGAAAGCTCTACATCTGCAGACGGTTTAGAACCAACACAAAGTTACAGGAGAAAAAAGATGCAGTGCAGCAACTTGGAGCCTGCAAGAGGTGCCTCGAGATCCACAACGAACCCTGCAGAAAGACGACTTACCTGTGTGGAAATCCAGAGTGCAAAGACCAGCATCATTACCTTCTTTGTCCCTTGCCACGACCCTTATCACGAAGGTCCAAGTCTGGTCCGGTGAGAGCTGAGGGGAGGAGGTACACAGAGGTTCGAGAAGAGTTCATCTCTAAACTATCGCCAGAGCTAGTGCAGCAGTGTCGGGAAGCTTTCTGCAACGTCTCATCACGACCCTTCAACTCCATGGCAGCAGAGAGAGGTCTACTGGAGGAGACTGGTCTAAAAGAGTACCCCGTGATCCTGATGCTCCTTGACGTCATTGCCAATGATGGGCAGAGAATTGGGACACTAATTGATCTAGCATCTGACACAAACTACATAACCCATAAAGCTGCAAGTAAGCTCAACCTTCGCAGTGAAGACGTCATGCTTGTCATCCAGGTTGTCGGAGGTATGAAGGTGTCTGTGGCAACCAAGCGCTACCTTCTCAAGATCCGTGTTAACACCTCAAAAGGAACTTTAAAGCCTCACCAGTTAGTCTGCTATGGTCTTGACAAGATTGCTGAAGTGAAAAGACATGTTCCACCTCAGAAGCTACAGAAGATCTTTCCTGACGTCCCTCTCCAAGACCTCATCAGACCCAGAGAGATCCAGCTTCTAATCAGCCATAAAGAAGGCCAGCTGGTGCCCCAAAAGATCCGCTCCATCGGTGACCTGGTGCTCTGGGATGGTCCACTTGGCAAGACAATCGGGGGCACGCATCCAGACCTCTTTGAGGAAGTCACTTTGATGGCCAACACCTCCAAGACTCACTTCGCAAGATCAATGAGAGCTGCTGCATTCAAGTACCAAGAGTTCACTAAAGACCTAGCTTCCTGTCAGCATCCTGATCACCCTGAGACTCTATCCACCACAGCTACCAGCAGCAGAGACTTTCTGAAGTGGTTGGGGTTGGAAGGCATCGGAGCCGCTTGCCAGCCGAGATGTGGAGGGTGTCGATGTGGGAACTGCCAGCCAGGGGGTAAAGAAATGACGCTCGCAGAAGAGAGGGAGATGGAGATCGTGAGAAATGGCCTGACTTATTCAACTGGAGATGACCACAGCAGTGAACCGCATTGGCATGCCAAGTACCCATGGGTAGAAGATCCAGCAACCTTGCCAAATAACAGGAAAGCAGTAGAAGCAACATTCATCAGAACCGAGATGAAACTTTTAGAGTTAGGTTGATCATATTTAAGATTGAAGCATTGATTAATGGCAGGACTTCTTTGAGCAGTTTTGTGAGAATGGGGTCTAAAAGACACGTTAATGGTTTGGAGGAAGTTAATTATTGAAGTTAACTCAGAAAGATCAAATGGAGAAAAAGAGTCTAAATGTATATCAATGGTGCTGAAAGTAGGTGTAGGTAATGTTACATCTGGGAGATGATCATTGGTAATTTTTTTTTTCTAATGATAAAAATTTTATTTGTGAAGAAGTTCATGAAGTCATTACTAGTTAGCGTTACAGGGATGATTGGCTCGACAGAGCTCTGACGTTTTGTCAGCCTGGCTACAGTGCTGAAGAGAAACCTAGGGTTGTTCTTATTTTCTTCAATCAGTGACGAATAGTAAGATGTTCTAGCTTTACGGAGGGCTTTCTTATAAAGCAACAAACTATTTCTCCAGGCTAAATGATGATCTTCTAAATGTGTGACACACCATTTCCTCTCCAGCTTATGAGTTATCTGCTTTAGGCTACGTGTTTGAGAATTATACCACGGAGTCACGTACTTCACGTACTTCACCCTGGGGCGCCTCTGTCAGTGCGCCCCAGGGTGGCTGTGGCCACAACGTAGCTTGCCATCACCAGTGTGTGAATGTGTGTGTGAATGGGTGGATGACTGGTTGTGTATAGCGCTTTGGGGTCCTTAGGGACTAGTAAAGCGCTATACAAATACAGGCCATTTACCATTTACCATTTACTTGTTATTTGAGGCCTTAGTTTTCATCGTAGCTACAGTATCCGGACTCGTACGTAGTGAGGAGGTAAAATTATTAACAAGATCATCGACCTCTGTTGGAGTAGCATTCAGGTAGCTGCTCTGCTCTATGTTGGTACAGGGCATTGAAGATGATAACAGTGGGTGGATTATATTCTTAAACTTAGTTATAGCGCTTTCAGAAAGACCTCTACTGTGATAAAGTCTACTCTCCACTGCTGTGTAATCAATTATTGTAAATGTAAATGTTATCATTAAATGATCAGACAGCAGAGGTTTTTCAGGAAACACTGTTAAATGCTCAGTTTCTATGCCATATGTTAAAACAAGATCTAGAGTGTGATTAAAGTGGTGGGTGGGTTCTTTTACATTTTGAGAGAAGCCAATTGAGTCTAATAACAGATTAAATGCCATGTTTTGAGGACCTCCTTAATCCCACTGGCACATCTTCCGTGGAGGAAACAGAGTTTGGGGGTGAAGGGGATGACCCTACTATCTCTGGGGGCGAGGTCACGGAGGCAGTTAAACAAATCCTTGGTGGCAGAGCCTGAGTTCTTGAAGGCTCTGAATGTTGTAGGGCTGCCTTGGTTGACACCCCTCTAAAATGTTGCATGGAGATCAGGTGTAGTACCCCTGCAATGGCAGACCGGGGTGGTGGTTCCCATCTTTAAGAAAGGGGACTGACGGGTGTGTTCCAACTACAGGGGATTTATACTCCTCAACCTCCCTGGGAAATTCTATGCCATGGTCCTGGAGATGAGAGTCCATCTGTTAATTGAACCGCTGATACAGGAGGAACAATGGAATTATCATCCTTGTCGTGGAACACTGAATCAGCTCTTCATCCTCTCATCGATACTAGGGTATTTAAAAGTAGAATGGCAGGGAGAGCCTTCAGTTTTCAGGCCCCTCTTCTGTGGAACCAGCTTCCAGTTTGGATTCAGGAGACAGACACTATCTCTACTTTCAAGATTAGGCTTCAAACTTTCCTTTTTGCTAAAGCATATAGTTAGGGCTTGTTAGGGTTCAGAAATTGAGGAGGAATCCAAAATAATGATCACTGATCCGGCCGGGTGCAATTAGACGACATTTTAATGAATACACGCAGCGTGGAGCCCAAATACTGTACAGATTCAGTATTGGACTGTCTTAGAATAGTCAAAACCAAGGCTTTATAGGGTTGGGGTGATACTGCCCCCCCCCTCTTGCATTAAGCAGACACAATACAGCATACGTCAATCCAAAACCACAAACGTTCAGTTAACTTTTGACACAGATTAAAAAGAACATTGTCTTCGGCTCGAAGCCAGGTGCTTCCCCCCGCTCGCCTTCGCTGTCGCTTGTCTCTGGAACATCCTGCACCTGCTTCTCCATGAAACAGTCACGTACACCAACCTAAAAACTGCAACCCTAGCAAAACATGCTTAAACTCTCACCTACAATAAACCCCCTGCCTGTATGTGAGTGTGTGTGGGTGTGTGGTGTGTGTGTGTGGGTGTGTGTGTGTGCTGGGTACGTGTCATGACCTCTCCTGCACCCCGGCTCACCTCACACCTCTCGTCATCTCCAGACACAAGGCCTGCGCACGTACACAGCTGAAACTATATGTGTCTGTATGTCTAACCTCAACTTAGGCAACCAGGCTAAGGCCATCCTGTGTGTACTGATCCTGGCTTATATGTAAAATGTATAAAACAAATGTTTCAATCTAATACCACTACTTAAAACTTAATCAAAGCTTAATCAGAGACATCAATGCATAATAAAATGACAAAACAACTTGCACTCAGACTCTGCTTTCAGTTTCATTTCTGCAAAGCATGCCGTCTCCTGTCTCCTTTTGCACAGAAACATTTAAGATTATAGGAGCATTGAAAAGCATTTAGTATTATAGATTCAACTCAACAGTTTAAAGTGATTCTTACTGGACCTGCAATAAAAGCTTAATTGGGTGCCAATATGTTTAAACATCTAAATGCAATATCAATATTAATAATTAATGGAATGGTAATAATGATTATAAAAATAGCAATAAAAATATCTTCCTCCTTACAGGCTGGACCAGGTGACCCTGAATCCTCCCTTAGTTATGCAACAGACGTAGGCTGCTGGACTCTGTTAAGGTGGTGTCTTAAGGTGGGCCCCAGTCCTTGCTCTGTTGGGTTCCAGAGTGTGGGGGTGCCTACTGGGATCAGTAGGGGAGCTGGCCCCATTTCCAGCTGCCTTTCTCATCCTGCTCCACCTCAATCACCAATAAACGCAGGGCCTTTGGGTGCAGGTGTGTCACCAGGGTGCAGAGGACCCCCCGGCCGCCTGTGCCTCAATTTTATTCCACAACTTAGACATCCACATTACTCACACTCTCATAACACATAGATATAGGACCTTGGGGGTGGGCACACTGCACTCCAGAAGACCGTCTGTGTATACAACCTCACCTCTGGCACCAGTGCCCACCTCTCAATTTTAAATACATGTATACATTGAGGCTTCGCGGGAGGGGCTAACTTACCTAACTTACTGTTATCTGGCAGGTAGCTCCATGCCCTCCTGGGTTTTAAATGCACCTTAGAACACACATGCATCAAAACTACAACTATAAATGAACAAGAGCATAAACCATAATACAAAATATCACCAAAACACAAGAAACTCAAAGTGCTGGGTCAAAAGGACCAATAACGATGTCAGTTGTTTTCTTTGTTCTTTACTGTTTGAGTGCAGACAGACTCCACGTTAAACTATGACACCATCATCCTTGCTGCTGCTGTCAGATGTTTTATTCACTCACTGCTCCCAGATGTTTCTACTGAAGGTTTTACTCATTGATGAGAGTTAGAAGTTTGTACTTGCACGGTGACTACCAATAAAAATTAGTGTGTATTACTGTCAGGGCTACAATCATTCATCAGGTAAGTCGAATGATTTGATAATACAAATATTTGTTTCATGCTTTGCATTGAGGCCCACTGTTGAATTTGCAGGGACACAATAACCTCAGATCAAATGTGCAAACCACTACAGTATAGAGCAGGGGTAGGCAACCTTTCTGATGGCGAGTGCCATTTAAAATTTCCTCAGAAGCCAGTGTGCCATATGATTGCATTAGCAATAAATTTAATAACGCTCTATATGAACAGTTACACAATATATAGAACCACTTTATAGAATTATATTTGTTTGCAGATGTTAGCAGCTATCAGCGAATAGTTATCAGCTATTTTGAAACAAAAAAAAGACACTTTTTATCCATAACAAGAACTTCATAACAGCAAATACAGAAAATACAAATGCTATTTATGGTCTCCTCACAACAATGATAAGAAAAATAAACTGGGCCAATATGGCATGTTTGTTAATACAGAGACACACATGTTAATGTGATCTCTGGTCTCCCACTCAGAGACACAGGTCTCCGAGTGTCCAGCATTCAGACGGCTACCCGAGGACACTCATGTGATAGAAAATCTGCTCACACAGATATTTAGACCCAAATACTGTCAATAAGGCCTCTGCAATGTTCTGAAGACAGTTAAACTTGTCAGGTAGTGATGTCCAGCAGGTGAAAATGCAAGCTCCATGTACACGTGCATCTATGGATTCCAGCTGCTTCGATGTATGATTTCTATACATTTTACATCAGATAAAAACTTTGGTTGTAAGCTTCAGATAATTATTTAATAACAGCCAGACATATTAAATGAGAATAAGAAAGTATTTCTTTGTGCCCCCCTTTCCCTGTTAATGCCCTACCTGCCCCCCCTGGCAAAACTTTGCTAGACCCGCCCCTGCACAGTTACCAGCTGTCAGCTACATAAAAAAGGATGCTGGTGTTATTTGTCTCTCAGAAACAGCTCATAACTTCCCTTCAACTCAGTCATGTCACCTAAAAGGTAAACCTGTTTCTCCATCACCAGTTCAGCTCTGATGATTCAGTAAGGACATCTCCTGGTTTCATCTTCATGTTTCCCTCTCACCACATATCCAAACCATCATGACCAGCAGCTTTCACAGCTGTGGCTCCAGCAAACATCAGCTGATACTAGAAAGTAATATTAAATAAATTCTAACAACAGCTGATCAAGCTTAAACGTGCTGCTGTTGTTTAGCGCGACATCCGCCGGTTTCCTCTTTCTGGCGCAAAGTGGGCGATAAATAAACACGAGACAAAAGCCGATCAGCTGATCATTGATCGTTTCATGATTGAAGTAGCAACAGGAGAGGGAGGGGAGAGAATGAGAGGAGAAGAGACAGCTGTGCAGCGTAACGACAGAATAAATCCAGCTTTGTGTCTTTTTTTCATTCTAGCTGAAGTCCAGGACAAACTATGTTCCTTTTCACCTCAATACGAAATGCGTGATATGTTCTATGAATGAGGGATGATTCCGTCTTTTTACAGGCAACTCTACTAACTAACCTTATGAATAAAATACAGTTCACTATGTTATCAGTAACATCATAGCACCCACCCAGCTGTATGGATACTCCGTCATGCTAGCTAGCACGCAGTACGAGTTATTGTAACTGACTGTAAAAAGTCAGCATAACAAAATTAAACTCCACCTAAACTTGGTTTATATCTGACCCAGATAGACTGCAGGTCATAACTTCTTACCTGAAGTTCAGTTCACCTGATACTCGGACGGGCGGCTGCCTCGGGTCTCTCCTCCTCCTGCCTCCCCTTTCTCTCATCCACCTGCTGGCCTCCACCACTTGCTAATTTTACTGAATCTGAGGAAGCTCCGCCATAGCCACCACCAAACAACTGAGTTATTTTTACACACCGACCAGCATCTGGCCAATCCACCATCTTTCATTGTTTATACCGTTACAAAGGAAAAAAAAGTCACCGGGCCACCGAGCAAATGCCCGATGGCCAGTCCAGCATTGGTCGTGCCATCAGTTAACCCTTCATGTGCCAACTGTGGCACGCGTGCCTAGGGTTGCCGACCCCTGGTATAGAGCTATGTTATCATCATCATCATCATCATCATCATGATAATAATAATAATAATAATAATAATAATAAAGTCAACTTAAGTGATTGTTTTTGACTGAACATCACATATAATGTAATAAGCACTAAAATAATGTTAAGTGCATTATCAGCATTTGGAGGAGCTCCTTATCCTTCTCTTTATTGCTCACCTCTTACAAAGTGTTCACACAATTTGCTAGCTTCTTTCAGGCTGCTAGCTATGCTAAAAAGTCTACTGCCTGCACACACTCGACCGTGATCTATGGAGCGGCAGATATGTGCTTGAACTAAGCTGCACACAGCTGATGTTAGTCAGGAAAACATTACACGCTTATTTAAATTACAAACACACACAGTTTTTTGCGTGAAGTAATTAAACATGAGCTGAACAAACAGTAAAGTTCCTAAACACAAACTGTTAAAGGAGGAAACAAAGCAAACTTACAGTTTCTTCACACAGAGACGCCAACAACAAGCTCCACTCCACGAAGTACAGGAAGTGAAAGTAAACTTTGAGCATAATGCGGCGTTTGAGGACACTCGGGAGCATCTAAACACTGTGCTGTGTTCAAATAAACCTCGGAAATTCCCAAACCTCTGGCAGGTCGTGATTTATTCCTGCTGTATTTCCTGTTTGAAGCACTAACATCTGTCATCACTGTTGTTCTTCTTCATGCAGCGTTTGAATATTTCAGTACTAAAATGATGTTTGTTCAAAGCTCATTTCAACCTGTTGAAGTCATGAATGAAAGTGCAGACCGAGTGTAAGGCTACGTTCACACTGCAGGTCTTAATGCTCAAAAAAGTCGGATTTGATGTGCTTTCGCCTGCAGTGTGAACGTAGCCTAAAAGTCAAAGTGAATGTTTATATTTTGTTGATTGTTATGGTGATGCAGGTGTTGTTCCTGCACCTCAGGTGATTGCTTGGGGGTGTGGTCACATGTTATTTCAGCCCGTTCTCACTCCCGAGGCGTAACATCCCGACGTTTTGTCGCGTCCCGCGGCGTTCCTGAGGAACGCGAAAGGTGACCTTCCACGTTCTTATGGTACACGCCGGGTTATGGCAGAAATCCAGTGGAATGACGGTCCTGCGGTAATAGACGTTCCAGCCCTGTATTCCAGCCCTAAGCCTAACCTTCTCCCTAACCCTAACCATAACCTTATTCCTAAGCGTAACCACCACTTTAATGACGTTAAATAGTGTTTTCCCAAGCGATTTGAAGGAGAGGAGCAAACGTGTAGATTGAGTCCAAACGGTTCTCATAGGTCCTCAGTTTTCCGATGTCGTCATGTAGGAACGTATTGGGTGCCCGAAAACGTAATATGTTGACGATTTGTCACCTAGCGTAAAATGTTACGCTTTGGGATGAGAACGTGTTGGTTATTTACCTGATGCTGGCGTTCTCACCAGAGAAGTTGAGTCAGTGGGTTTTTTGGACGTCATTTGATGTCAACTTTCAGTCACTTTCTCAAATAATATGTTCATAGATGCGCTATTTGGGTTTTTTTTTTTTTGTTATTGTATCTTTATTTTAGACATATACAGAAAAAAAACTATATATACACAAGTACACATACTTGCATTTACATGTACAAATACGAATATATATGTAAATGCACACACGTATGTGCTCAGACAAAAAAAAAAGAAGAAAATAAATAAAATCAAACAGAGTCTAAACCAGCGGTCCCCAACCTTTTTTGCGCCACGGACCGGTTTATGCCCGACAATATTTTCACGGACCGGCCTTTAAGGTGTTGCGGATAAATACAACAAAATAAAACTAGTACCGGTACCGAAAAAAAGAAGATTTATTCATAACACACGTGAAAAGACCCAGGAAAACCGAGTTAACGATAAAAACGATAACAAAATAACGCTGAAAACCGATAAAAACCCCGAAAACCATACATTTCACACCTGATCCTCAACTCTCACGGCCCGGTACCAAACGACTCACTCATAGTTATATATACAATGGGTCATCAACTTTATCAGTTTCATATTCTTCCAAAAGCAGTTTTCGAAACATCTTTATGAACTGACTAATGCTTGAACATTGCTGTAGGTCCATGGTAAAACTGTTCCACAGTTTCTCTTTAGATTTCATTTTCCCCTCAATTCATAGTCCCCTTCTCTGTCAAAAAAAACATACTCTGTACAAAACATCCTCTGTTTGAATGAAAGCGAAAAGTTTTTTGTTTATTTTTTGAAATAAAGCAGCTTTATTTGTGGATGGAAGTCACAACACTGAGAGTGGATCACATGATGTTTAAGGTGTGTCATGTGACATGTTCAGTATTGTCACACATGTCTAGATTGTCCCTGATATCATAACTGCTCAAACACTGATGATTATATTTGATGAATTATTACTGATGGCAGCAAAGTTTGAATGGAGCTCTCTGTCTGTGCTGATTTGTCGCCCTCTGGAGGTCAAAACACAAACTGCATGATGTCACTGTAACCACCACAGTGACAGGAAGTGTTTTTAAATGATGAAATATATCAGTGTTGCTAATAGTGTGTTCATCACAGACGTTCAGGCTTCATGTTGACATGAATCAAAGTGAAAGCAGAGAAACTGGAATGAATCAGGTGTTGTAGAAGATGGAGAAACAGGTTGGAGAGAGGATGCTGCTCCTTGTTTGAGATCAAACATGTCGTGTTGTTCACGTGCTGTCAGCGTGATGCAAAGAAACCATGGAAACAAAGTGTGAGTGAAATCAGTCCAAAGTAAAAGAGAGAAGAGCAATAGATGAAGCACACAGGACACAAAAAGGAAGGAAAGAAGGAAACAAGGTCCATCTGTGTCCTTTCAAACAAGCATCAACGTCAGGACTGAAACATGAATCCACATATTTATACACATATTTATTTAATGAAAATAAACAAGAATATTTATAATACATCAGCAATAATCAGGCCTGTGTAACCCATGTTTAAGGATTGCTTGGATAAAATATACCAAAATAAAAAAAAGTCCATTAATATTAGCAGTTACACTCTGTTTATAGTGAATAAGCCATAGGTGCAACAGTTAAAAGGTTAACTGCTCTGGAGTAGATGTGAGTTGCTGTAAGCCAATGAGCTGCTGAAACGTTGTGCAAGGCCCCGCCCGCCATCTCCGTCTGAGAGACCACAGGCTTTTCCTCCTCTCTCGTGAATCCTCCATGAGCACGCTAGCGAGGAAAAAGACACGGAGATTCACTGAAATGAGGTACGGAAAAAAAAGTCATATAAACTGAAGAGTTAGCCCTCACTGCTTATGAAAGATCATTTTATTGTATGTGTACTGCTAAGACAAGTAACTAGCTAGTTCCTTTTACATTGTTTGGTCGAGGAAGGTCGGGAGTTAGAGACGACGCCATTTCATTGTTCCTGCGCCATCTCACACTGCTCCGCCTTTCTTTTCTGAGATCCATGAGCAAAGTGTTTTGATAGTTCATTGTTTATCTGCACTTTTCATGAGTTCTTTGCAAGAAAAATGTTCCAGTGTTTATTGGATAATTGTTTAAAAATATTTTGTCGAAAACTTTATTCAATTTATTAAAAAAAAAAAAGCATTTGCAACCAATGCACAGATTGTGTTTTACTGTTTATTTTCAATTTGTAACATTTGTGACAAATAATACATTTTAGGTGATAGTAAGCTGTGATTCTATGAGAACTTAATATGTCCTATGACACAGTCATTGACAGGTCAGGTTTTTTTGTTTCCCTTTGTGTCTTCCTTTTGTTGCATTGCAATGGATCCTGTAATCGATGGCGAGCCAACACCATTGACGGACCAATTGACTTTGTTCTGTGCTGCACGGATAAGTGTGTTAGGCCAGCTGCAACAAAACAAAAAAAAACACACCACGCCACTTTGAACTTGCTGTTCCCCTTCTTCACACACATCCCTCTGGACTTACGGACGGTTTATTTTAAGGACTTTTTACAGACTCTATACATCCCACGAACAGGAAGGGAAGTGGGTGTGGGTGGTTGGATCTATTTTTCCAGCTCAATGGTTGTTGCAAATTGTTAACAAAGTCTACGAAGTTGCAAATAAATGTTGCCATTTGGATTTTGTTAATTGAGATTGTGGTTCATTTTGAATTTTTTACTCCAAACCTACTGATCGGAAAACATTATGTGATGCTGGAAGTTTTCATCCTATCCACCTCCAAAACAAGTTTACCTGTAAGCCAACACATTAGACTTAAGCAAATTTGTGAAATTCCTGAACAATATGCTTAGTGCAGTAGCAGTAGTACTAGAACTAGTACTAGTAGTCCTAGTATGGTGCAGCAACCAGGCTTCAAGAGTGATCACTCTTTTGGCTTTCAAATGGTGAACACATGTCACAGTCTTAGCTGCAAATCAGAAATGTTGGTAAACTTAAAAAAGGATTTTAAACTTCAGCTTTGACATAGACACAGACTTTATTAATGCCACACTCAGGAAAATCCACATGTTACACATGATTTAGCTCACCTGCTAAATCCCCAGAGCAATGACCCCATCAGCATCATTAGCCTGAGTGTTGATCCTCCAGGTGAGCGAGTGAAGTTGTGTGTGTGTGTGTGATCAGAGGTGAAGCTGCTTTCTACAAAGTCTCAACAACAACACCTTTAGAAACAAACATCAACAACCAGGAAGAGTGTAAAAGCACTAAATATGAAACAGCCCATTTACCATACCCAACACTGAGCTCCTGCACAGTCAGATGGAGTGAAACACAAGGTCCCAGTGGTGTTCTGTTGGATTTAGCAGGTGAGCGTTGTTGCCAGTCAAAACCTTTTTGGAAACTCTTTACAATGTAATTATTGGTTTTACAAACAAATGTATTGGTTTGTTTACTTGAAATAAAACTTTTTGGAAACCTGTTACATCAAATAAAACTTTCTTGGAAAAACTTTACAACAATCAATGTAATTATTTGTTTTACCCAGTTCGAATCTATTGGTTTCATTACATCAAATAAAATAATTTTGGAAACCCGTTACATCAAATAAAACTTTCTTGGAAAAACTTTACAAGAATCAGTGTAATTATTTGTTTTACTTGAATCAAATGTATTGGTTTATATACCTGAAATAAAACTTTTTGGAAACCCTGTACATGAAGTAAAATGTTTTTGATGTTGTTCTGGCTTTAATATTTTCAGCAAACTTTGTGTTAAAAAAACAAACAGTGTCTCGTGAGTGTGCATTGTAGTGTATTGTGACTGCTCCATCACAATGTATAATTTGACTTGTGAGGTACACACAACAAGGCCAAGAAGAAAAAGTGAATCAGAGATACGTTACAAAATACAAAAATAAAAAATAAAAATAGTGGACAAATTTAAAACAAGCAAACCACCTATGCAAGAGTAACTACTAATGATTTACAAATACTTGTCATATACAGCCAATACACTTGGGGAATTTAAGCATATCAGTATAAAGCTCTCTGTAATTCCTGGACAGTTCATGAAATAATTTAAAATTAAATCTGTACTTCAGTTAACTTTTTTTAATAACAGGTTTTATGTCTTAGATCTATGGATACAGCTAAAACACTCTGCTTATATAATGCTGTATTCTCTCCCAGCTTACTCTTTTCTTACAACAGTTTGATTCCCAAAGTACGAGTCAATGAAACAATGACTCTAAAACCAGAACAGAAAGATAAAGTTGCAAGATCAAAGATCAAGGATTGTGTTTTTATAGCACGTAGTAAACTATCCCCTTTTTCTTCTTGGCCTTGTTGTGTGTACCTCACAAGTCAAATTATACATTATGATGGAGCAGTCACAATACACTACAATGCACACTCACGAGACACTGTTTGGTTTTTTAACACAAAGTTTGTATGAAGTTCACCTTATCAGCTGAAAATATTAATGCCTGAAATTACAACATCAAAAACATTTTACTTCATGTACAGGGTTTCCAAAAAGTTTTATTTCAGGTATACAGAGATCCTGTTCTGCATTACTTTAAAAAAAAAAAAGGATTTTCAGAGCTGTTGATATATGAATCAGTGTTCATAGAAGCATGGATCAACCCTGTTTTGACAGTGAGAGTGTTACATTGTGACAGTTTCCATAAAAGCCTGCAAATTCTCTGAACAGGTAGCCATGAAGCAACCATATTTTTCTTAAGATTAATTCAATTTAATATTATTTGTATGGCCATATCACAACAACAGCATAGCCTTAAACTAGGTTTGGAGTAAAGAGAACTGGACATATGGGTTACTTTGAAGTCAAGAAAGTTAACTTGTTTAGAACTGTGATCAAGGATAACACGTAAAATGTTGAACGTTTCAATATAAAAACTGTACAAACTCCAGAAAAGTGGCAACTGAGGTGGCAAATGTGCAGGCAATTTTTACTTAAGTAGAAGTACAGCTGCTAGTGTCAAAAACACTCGCGTAAAGGTTTGGTAAAGTGTCGGGTCAGAAATGTGCTCAAAGTGAGAAAGTCAAAGTAGTAACCTAACTGAACCTTGTGCTATAATAAAAAATAAAATAATATTAGTAGATAGGACTACAAACTTAATATGGTGGTAAAAGGCACAAAGGCCTGAGGGGGACATTTGGCAGCCAGGGTTAGAGCTCAGACACCTGGAGCCTGGGGTTGGGGCTAACAACACTGACTGGTAAAAGAATCTAACATCCAAGTGTTACATGGTGTTGCAGATGATAAAAATCCATAAACCATTGTTTATAGGTTGTTGTGGAAGTTATCCATTTAATAAAGCCTGCAGACAAGCGAAGAGCGGTAGCTAACATTCTTTAATCAAGACAAAGAACAGAAATCAAGCTTGGTGAGGGACTGCCATCGCTGGGGCAGATGGTGAGCATGGCTCTCAGTTAAATACCTCCTACAGGAACAAAAGGCACAGCTGTTTTCACACCTTTGGTCTTTCCCCCAAAGAAAGTTTCACACTCCCTTGCTATCTCTTACAGTGGAGAAAAGACAAAAAGACTCTTCCTGTGGAGTTGTCTGCTTCCCCCCAACTTCCTTACCAGACCCCCACCATCTGTCTGACTGTTTGAATGGAGTATGAGGCAGACATGCTAAAACAGTTAGCTTACCTAAAAGCATTAACAATAAACAAAGTGATCAATACATAAATGAAAGAAATTCCTCTACAAGGTGATTGCCAGTTTTGTTGGGATTTTTAGAGACACAGAGAGTAACAGAGAGCCTGTTCTGAATTACTTTAAAAAATAATAAAGGGGGGTTTCAGAGCTTTTTTATTTTTTTTATTTTTTTTTATTATTTGTTCATTTCAGGCACAACAAAATACATATATTAAACATAAAGTGCACAAAAACAAAAAACAAAATTTACCTGAAAAGGAGTGGGACGAAGAAAACTTATTAAATCCCACCCCTATACTCACTCATCAGCAAAAAACAATAGCTTCCCACAGCTACGCCCATCATTGCAAACCAAACAACACATCAACAGCCCCGGGCATCTCAACGGCAGCTCGCAAACAACAAATAGAACCTTCATAACTGAATACAAAATATATTAATTATAAATTGCGTTACCACAGGTAACAGGCAATAATAATTACATAGTAACAAACACACATCTACACACACATGTACATATATGTACATACATACACTTTTTTTTTTCTTTCTTTTTTTGGAATCCATACCAGCAATGGTAAGAGAACAAACATTACAGAGCACACCAAAACCATCATTGAGTATACTGTGACCAGACCAACTGTTTGTAGAGGAATTCAAATTTATGAATATTTTTGCATTGTTTCAGTTGTAAACTCAGACTGTTCCAGATTTTCACACCACATACAGACACACAAAAACCTTTACGGGTTGTTCGAGTTCTGGGTAATTTAAATTCTCCGAAGCTTCTCACATTATAAGCCCTTTCTCGAATTTCAAATAAAGTTTGTAAATTTGCAGGTAGAAGTTTATTAAAGGCTTTGTATAAGATTATAGATGTATTGTAATTAACCAGATCCTGGAATTTAAGTAACTTTGCCTGAAGAAAGAGTTTGTGAGTATGATCTAGATAACCAGCCTTGTGAATAATACACAGTGCTCGTTTCTGTACTGTGACTAATGGATTGGTTGTATTTTTATATGTGTTTCCCCACACTTCCACACAATATGTAAGATATGGAAGAACCAGGGTACAGTACAGAGTAACTGCGAGGCTTCTGGAAATTTTGGTTTTTATGTGTCTGACGTGGGGTTTCCATGAAATTTTGTTATCAATTACGACTCCCAAAAATTTGTTTTCACTCACATTATCAATTGGTACACCTTCAATAATAATTGGTAATTCTATATTATATTTTAAATTACCAAAAACATTGCTTTAGTTTTATTTATATTTAATGATAATTTATTTATATCCATCCATTTTTAATTAATTTTAGCTCCCTGTTTACGGTCATTACAAGATCAGTATAATCATCGCTACTGAAAAATATGTTGGTGTCATCTGCGAACAGTATGAGTTTAAGTACTTGAGAAACATCAAAAATATCATTTATGTATACATTGAAAAGTTTTGGTCCCAACACTGACCCTTGGGGAACACCACATGTAATATCAAGTTTTTCTGAATGGTAATGCCCTATGCTAACATATTGTTCCCGACCCGTTAGGTAACTTTTTAACCAGTTACCAGCTTTCCTCGAATACCATATCTTTCCAATTTATCCAATAAAATTGAGTGATTGATTGTGTCGAAGGCCTTTTGAGATCAACAAAAATACCAACTGCATATTTATTTTTATCCAGTGCATTAGTAATTTCTTCTACTGCCTCAATTATCGCCATTGAAGTGGTTCTTTGCGTTCTGAAACCATACTGACCAACATGTATTATTTGATGTTTTTCAAGGAATTTTCTAATCTTGAATTAAAAGTTTTTCTAAAATTTTTGAGAATTGAGGCAGTAGAGAAATAGGCCTATAATTGGTAAAACTGTGTTTGTCATTACTTTTGTATAGTGGTATTACTTTCGCAATTTTCATTTTTTTTGGAAAACAACAAAATATATAGCTGTTTATATACGAAGCAGTGTTCACAGAAACATTGATCAACCCTGTTTTTGGCATTGAGTGTTACATTTGTGACAGTTTCAATAAAGCCTGCACAAATTCTTGCATTTACACTGGAGAGCAAAGAAAAATTAAATGCTACTTGTGCTATGGAAAATCAGTTTCATAAACGCTACATAAACAGAGCTGAAGAAGACTGTGTTTGTAAAACTAACGGTAACGTGTGAGAATTATAAGTTATAAGACTGTTTCTGCTATCGAAACAATTTGTGTTGTTAATCCTGAATGATTCACGGTGACAACATCATAAGGTGATTTTACTCCACACACACACACACACACACACACTTGGAAAATCACATAGTTTGACCATAAAATCCCAGAATAGTTACTATTTGAGAATGTGGCAGCAACATCATTAAAGAAAAAATATCTTTCCATGACACTTTCATTTAAAATATAAAAATGTGAAGTTTTTGTGTAAAACATTAAAAACAACAAAAACTTAAGACCTTAAGAATCTCGTGATGAATTTTGTGAATATCTAGATCATTGGCGTTTGGATTTGAGGGTCTACAGGGCGAACACTGAGGCTGGGTATTAGAAATACAACATGGTAACATGAGACATGTTAACTCTGAGAACACGAACATTTAGTTTAACGTGTGGGAGGTAAATCCATAACAGAAGCTAAAAAGGAGTTGCTTGTGCCTACATTTGTTCAGATAAATTTCAAGAGATTTGTATAAGTTTGATGAATAATACAAAAAAAGAGGTTAGTGAGATAGTTGAGATTATCTAAGTAAGACTCTATTGGAACCTGAAATGTTAAAGTACACTTACTGATTGTACTTTTATTTGATGAGCTAATGTGAATGCTCTAAAAGCACACTGAGTGATGAAAACGAAGCACACATTTTTAGAAACTGTGCTGTAACTTCTCATACTGTGAAGTTTTCTGACAAAAGTGAATTGAAAACTTATGCTGTATAGCTTAATAAGGGGTCCTGTGATGGGCCATGTGCAAATACACAAAAGAACAAGTTAAATTTTCCCATAACACTGACTGGAGAAAAGCCAGTTTGGGATTCTAATTGAGATTACAACTGTAATCAGTAAAATCAGTGCTGTGATAGTTAGTTTAAGATCAAAACCTGATTTAAAACACAGTCTAACATCAACATTCTTGCCCCTGAAAATAGGTCAGGATGGCCGAAAAATGTACTTTAAAAGGAGATTTTCTTTTTGTTTCATTGGAACAGTAAAGTACCATAACAAAGAAATGAGTACACCTTTGTAGATATGACTGATATGGAGTTTTTGATGTTTTACATAAAGGCTTAGAGCTGGTAGTTTCCTAGTGGCATTTTCTCATTTAAACCATGGTGACTTAAAAGTTTAGCAGCAAGACACTTGTTTCCTTTGTTCCATCAAACATTTCTTTCAGCCATCTGTGTTTATCAGAGCGATATGTGACTAATTTTTTATTGAATCACCAGAAAGTACACAAATACAAGATTAAATATGTTATTTATTTATCAAAGATACATAATTACACATTGATACAATGAACAAAGTGTCTATAAAAATTACACATGGTGTAAGAAAAACATTATAACATACAAATAAGTGTTTTAAGATAATCTGACACACTTTAAAAGCATAAGAATAAAAGTTAAAAAAAATCATGTTCTTTGATGACCACATTACATGTATCACATTTTTTAAAGCATAATGTAGGGAGCAAAGTGTTCACAAAAACAGTTTTTATGATTACTTTTTCTACAGTGCTTGTATGCCTCTCGCAAAACTATGTACTTTTCACCATCAGAGACAATAACTCACGAATATCTAAGACCAGCCATGAAATGTCCGTCGCTTCATTACAATCATTTGTCCCCGCTGATGCCCTCAGATTCAGTCTTCTGTACTGGGGGGTAAAATTGCTTTTTTAGTGGTTCATAAAAAATATCTCAAAAAGCGATGTTGGTGAGGGGACCAGAAACACTGGGTTGCAGAGCAGTTGATAACGACTTGTATATTTCTGGAGAGTCTGCAAAAGCTGTCTTGCTCGTGCTCCTGATTGGATATGTGGAGCCCAGCTCTGATATCTCACTGGTGGTAGCTAAAGGTAGGCACGCCTTGGAGGCGGAGTTGGTCTCGGGCGCAATCTTTCAAACGAGCCTCACGGCATTTCAGGCAGCCTCAGGCCGGAAACAACATCCGGTCACTCGCGGTCAAAATCCACGCAGAGCTGGTGTTTCGCAGGGATCAGGTTAACACATTTGGCTTAAACCAGAGTCTAAAAATATAAAGAAAAACAACAAGAGTTTTAAAACACGCAAACTAGCAAAATATCAAAGGAGCATAACATAACAATAATAAGATGATATGAGATACCTGATGAGGAAATGATAGGTGATGTAGAGATGTAATGTATAAGCTTTCACGGGAGTTAAACTCGAGCTTATATATATTTTTAAAGTGTATTGTACATGGGATAGGCTCCAGCGCACCCCCCGAGCCTGAAAAAAGGACAAGCGGAAGTGAATGGATGGACAGATGGTGTATTGTATGTGTTACAAACCATTGTGATATTTTTTAAATGAAGGGATTGACAGAATGGTAAAAAGGAAAATGCAAAAATGTAGTTAGAGAGGAAGATTAACACTTACCGAGTGATATGCACATAGGGAAAGCGAAGTCACTTGGATGAGTGACGAAACGTTTCTCGCAGGAAAAGGCTAGGTCCAGATGAACAGAAACAACTTTTGGAGATTTATTTTCCTGGATGATTGAGAATGCATCAAGACGAGGCGAGTTGTTGTTGATCCATGGTTCACGGTTGTTGCGATCTCGTCCCGCAGGCTCTTCTGCACTTCGGGCGTAGCGATGAGGCTCAAAACACCCCAATTAGACAAAGTAAAGGCGATCCGCGGTGTGAGGGGACCAAAACTTTCACCTGTTTTTAGCTGATAGAAAAAGATTTTGCTCTCTCTTAGGCTGAAGGCATAGCCCCAAAATCGGAATCTCTCTTGCATAGGGTTTTTTTTCTGAGAGAGAAAAAACAGTTAAATTTAAGTTGAAATGTTAGATTATTTATCCTGAGTGAGAGCCAGCCAGTGAACCTATCGTTGAGAAGGTAAATCCAAGCTGAGCACGATTGGCTAACCGGGGTGCGAATGAGAGCCGCCCCTTTGTTATGTGATTGGCAGCGGGGCAGTTAGGTGTACCTGGGAGGCGGAGTTGGTTTCCGGCGCAAATTTTCAAACTAGGCAATGGAGCATTCGCTTGCTGACCCAGGGAAGGAACAAGTAGGAAAAAACTGTGCTCTGGCTGCGGAGTAAGAGCGAAAGGAGGACTTAGGATTTTCCCCTATTGTCGAGTATAAGGTTTTGGGTATACGGGGGTTCCCTACAAGTTATTCTAGGGGTTTTTTTTGTGGTGCGTTTTTTGGGAGATAATAGTTTTTTGAGAAAGTTTTTTATGTTGGGAGCAACGGTGCATTTATGCTCGGAGTGGGAGCAACGAGGATTGCGAGAGTTTTTTGCGATTCTGAGTTTGATTTTAAATCTCCTTGTTCGGATTAAACAAATGCATATAAATTGAAATAAAGTTTTCCCCAAAGGCATGCACCCTGTATGTCTAGCCATACTGAACGTTACAAAGCACAAGTTTAACTAAGCACATTTATACTGGTTTAACACATTTTCACCCATAAACACGGTCCCCGAGACACAAGCACGGTCCCAGACACAGGCGCGCTCACGGGCGCGCCTAGACACACAGGCGCGGGAGCGCGCCCTGCGCACTCATGTGCTGACCCACCAGCAGATGGCGTTTTTTAATCATAAAAAAAGTAAAAACTTTTTTAATAGCTTAAAAATAAAAGAATGCTATTTGATATAAAAAATCTTTCTAAATAATCAATTAGTAGGTTTTGGGGGGAAGAAAAAGCAATGAGCTATGAACTAGCATATTTTTGGATGAATATCATAATTTTTATGAAAATCATATTTTTTTTAATCAATATCATATTTTTATGAATATCATATTTTTATTACTTCCTTTATTACTTTATTACTTCCTGAGCTCATGAATATTTTATTGGGGGCCATAATAATAATAATAATAATGCATTGGATTTATATAGCGCTTTTCAAGGCACCCAAAGCGCTTTACAATGACATTATTCATTCACGCTCACATTCATACACTGGTGGAGGCAAGCTACAGTTGTAGCCACAGCTGCCCTGGGGCAGACTGACAGAAGCGAGGCTGCCATATCGCGCCATCGGCCCCTCTGGCCAACACCAGTAGGCGGTAGGGTAAAGTGTCTTGCCCAAGGACACAACGACCAGGACAGAGAGGCTGGGGATCGAACCGGCGACCTTCCGGTTACAGGTGCCCTTCCCAACCCCCTGAGCCACGGTCGCCCCATAAATCACTCAGTTTGACATAAGGGGTATAATATCCCTCTCTTACTTAGATTGACAAACAGAGTGTTTGGATTAAAATGGATTATGCTAAAGTGAATGTGCTAATAAATTCTGAACTGACTGAAATGTGAAGATTATTCAGATGTCAAAGAGAGAGAGATGGTGATAATAAGATGGGGCTGAAGATCAGTGAAAGTCAAGGAAACACCTGATTGGTTGACTAGATATCAGACCAACAGTTTCAAGGTTTTCCCTATGGAAAACTATATATAACCTATATATAACTTTAAGAAGATGTGACATTCATCAAGGAATCCTGCTCTCTGGATTAGTTCCATGAACACTGAGCTGGAACACATCTCACTACCAACCTCTCTGTGTACTTTACTTTTTTATCCCTTTGTGAAACAACAAAGGTGTAAATCTGAGTATTAATCTATGTTAGTGCAAATACCTCTAATAGTTTAGCCTTTTCAAGTAATATCGCCCCTTTGAGTCTGCGCTCCAAGTTTCTAAAACCATCCTAGTTTAACAAGCACAACAATCTAGAGGAGAGCTGCACTAACAGGTTTGACTGATAAGATCTGGCCTGCAAGGACACTCATGTTTATTTGTATCATGATAAGCAGGGAAGACATGGACATCAAGTCTTTCAGACTGCCTGAGTCCCCTCATCCACATTGGCTCCAGAACTCTGCATCATCTACTGAGTAAGACTCAGAGGATCAGAAGTTCTACAAAGGGCCGAACAACACTTCCTTTATAAGGGTTTGTTGGCCTACCGATCCACAGTGTCAGCACAACTTTCACATCGATTCATCTCAGCACAACATAAACATGGTGACTGACCTCAGAGTTTCAAATCGACATCGTGGATTCTCCAGAAGAACACACAGCTGCTTCACTCCTGAATCCTGCAGGATATTGTAGTCTCCACTCAGGTCCAGTATTCTGGGATACGAGGGGTTGGATTTCAGCGCTGCTGCCAGATAATCACAGCTGATCTCTGACAAACCACAGCTCCTCAATCTGTACAAAGAATGAAAGATGAACGTTTATTAGACAAAGTGTGGGCTTGAAATCATTCAGTGTTTCATCATCTGTTCAGAGCTGAAGAAGGTTCAGAATGTAGAAAGTTTAACCCTTTAAAGCCGATCAGAGTGGGCACGCTCCGTTTTACATAACTATTTTTAAATCCCTGTAGAACCGGAACCATGTAAGCTAGCGCAATATTTTTTTTTTGCATATGAAACCGGACGAGTTGTACTTACATCTTATGCCATCAGCTTGTCCTAAGTCACGGTTTCCTTCCACACATAGCTTTGCAAAAGCTGCATAAAAAGCGCTTGCAGGAACAAAAACATAATATTCCAGAAACATACTTTGCCGATCCGATCAGCTGTTCATAACACTTCCCACATTGAAATAGACGTCAGCGCGATCGATCGCGCTGATCGATCGATTTTACTTGTAGGCCTTAAAAGCCTATACTGGTGTTTTTATAAGTCATGTTTGACTTTATGCTTTTCTGAATAGTTTCTGTGATGCTTAGAACTCAAATTGCACTGCTTAAAATAGTTTATTTTGATGCACATGCTGTTTTCTTTGCAAATTTGCATCATAAGATTGTTTTTCGTTTTTTCTGCAGTATATAAAAATTGGTGTATCTCAAAAATAAAAATATGAAGACACTCAAAATAAATTTCCTGTTGTTGTAAACTATTTTTTGCAACTTTTTTGTATTTAAAGTTTTGAGGGATAAACCTCTTAAATTTCTCCAAGTAGAAATATATTTAAAAAAAAAACCAAAAACAATTTTCAATTCTTTTGTAGTTTATTGCACTTTTTTGCAATTTATGTAGTTACTATGGACTTAATGCATACATATTATTAAAATGTGGGCTATAACAGTTGTATTGATGTATAGCAACTTGAAATGCTCCCAAAAATGGCTCCACAGCATGTAAAAATATAAAGTAAGCTCTGGCGGCCTTGGTTCTATGGTAGGTCTTAAAGGGTTAAAAAAAATGAAAACTCCAAACAGCTGAAGCCAACATCAAGCAGCTTCAAACAAACACAACAAAAGAAAAAGACCGTGAAGTTTTCACAATAAAGTCGTACATTTATCATAAAAACATGAAAAACACTTGGAAAAAGTCTTGTTTTTCATTCAAGGAACCACATGGCTTCACTTTTACTTCCGGTGCCGGTCCGAGCTAGCAGCCAGTAACAGCAGCTCCCACCTGACTGACTCTTTTTTTTCTCCTTTTTCTCTTCCTTTGTTGTTCTTGTGCTTGTTTGTTTAGTTTTTTTAAACCCTCTGGGGTCGCCGGATGCACCGGCGTGTCAAAATCACATGACCAATTTAAGACGACACAGCTACAAGATGCAGCGACTCAGAGGCTGTGTCCCAATTAAGAGACCGCAAGCTTGAAGTATGCATTTTGAGTGCGATTATGTCACCACCACGTGACAACGGCTGTCCCAATTCGAAGTGTACATCAAATGCATACTCCAAATGCGCCGTCGATTTCCCCAAATAACAAGCGTGGTCCGGTGCACGCTTCGTGGTCCCACAATTCATAGCGTGGCAGTGGGTGTGGATAATTTTGCCGCAAAATATGGCAGACAGCAGAAGGGAGCGGCCGAAGAGTGAACTGTCAAAAGTAAGTACTGAATATCATGTCACTTATTTATGTGCGAATGTTTAATAACGAAGAACATTAAAACATTACTGTTGGCCACATGTCGGCAAAGTTATGTGACATTAGTGATGTTTGTACTTTCAGCGTTAACTTGGTTTTAAAGCCTCTACTTCAAAATATATATATAGTCGACCTTAATCTTACAGAGAATGTGATGATTTTATGGATAATTAAAGTCAGTCATATATCCACAAACACAGCAAGCTGAAAGTCAGTGATGCTGCTCGGTTTGCAGTCCTGAATATCACGGCACAAGCAGGATTCACTACACTGTTAATGTTAGCTATGTTATATTGCTGCCTCTGTTCGGTGGTGTCGAGCCAAACGGACTTTAACGTGTGTTTGAACGAGCTGACGGTTCACTCGTTAAGCTGAAAGAAAGATGCTTTAATCACAGGAGTCACACATGTGTCCACTGTACCATCTGGGAACTCTTCTTGTTTAGCACTCGTAATAACACAAACACTAAATCCTCCTTCTCTTGTGCTGTTTTGTAGCAGTGTGTACACCTGAGACTGTCACCTGTCTGTCTGTCCTGCACTCTCTCTGTTTCTTTCTCTCTGATTGTGGAATAAAAGTATGAACATGTATTTATAAGTTACACTTGTGTTTGAATCCTGCAGCTTATCACACATTTGATTTCCATGTGTGACGACTGCAAGTGTCCAGAGTGAGGACAGACTGAGGGACCCACTGCTGCACATCATCTGTAAGGCTTTGCACCCCTGATGATCCACCAGGACAAACTCAGCTGTGTGTGAGGAAGAGGAGGAGGAAGAGCCAGCAGCAGCTGACAGATGGAGAGAATAGACAGACTGTTCCCTGTTTGTGAAGGACTGCTAGAAAAGTTTAGAATAACTAATTGTCTGTCCTGAATCAGTCTTATTAGGTAATGTTAAAATAATTTTATCATCCCAGTGTTTTCAGTGTGGGAGAAAGTACTCAGGGCCTTCAAGTTACACACTATGAAAGGCAGCAACAAGTTTAATATTCAGAAACCTAAAGTATGTATCAGCAGCAGAATGGAGCTAAAATAAATGTTTGTTTCAGTTCTATGAAGCTTTGAGTATTTTGGATTAGTAGCACTGCTGTGTTTGTTGCATCATATTGCTGTAATTGTTTATATGCTTTATATATTCTGAGGTAAGTTGATCTATAGTGTTACATCATATTCTATAAGGATGTGATGTGTTTGTATACTTTCTGCCCAGTTTGACCCATTTAGCAGAAGTCAGCCTGTTTAAGGCTCCGATATCTATTCTGTATGACTTAAAGCAGTTATGACATGCTCTGATTTTCTCACCCAATAAAGGAATATTTAATATATCAGTCTACTCTTCATTCTATCAGAAGCAGTTTTCACAGCTCGTACATTTTCCTTTTTACACATATATGTAAGCATTGAGACAAATGTAATAATGCCAACATATTAAACAAACAATATTTGTCTCTTATGTTTAATACATCTATATATACACTGTCAAAGATACTTGTCTTTGAGTGGATTTAAGGTGATAGGAAATATAAATAACTGCAACTCGAATCTTTGACCCAGAGTTCAAGCTCACTGCTGTAATATATATATATCTTAATAATATGACAATACATATAATATTGGCCATATTATATTTACATTACCACAGTAAGATGATTTTAGTCTCATGAACAACATTAGCTAATTGTTATTTACTAACTAATCTTGAAATGACTGTTCAGTACAGAAATGAAGCCCAACTATCATGTTGGATGACTGGGATGTGTAAAGCGCTTTGGGGTCCTTAGGGACTAGTAAAGCGCTATACAAATACAGGCCATTTACCATTTACGATTTACCATGTTTTACGGTCCCGTGGTCTCAACCTCAGATACTCAACTAATCAAAGTGTTGTCATGACAAAAATGAATGACCAACAAAACCTTTTTTCTACTTCATTTCTGTCAAACAATGCTGTATGAAACGTTTCTCGCGGTTAGTATCATGGTTGCTAGGCAACCTGAACAGCGCAACGAAGGCTAGACCGTCCCATTTCACAAGCCTCTCACTTCCGCACTTCTAGTACTTATTGTACGCACCGTACGTAGTACGCGTAGTGTGCGTACTTCAAGCGTGCAGACCCTGAATTGGGTCACAGCAAGAGTCTCCATTTCAACTTGGGTCGAAAGTACGGACTTCAAATTATACACCAGTTTTTGACTTGTGTCGATGGGCCGCGTAAAACCAGAGTTATGATAAAAAATAAACGCAATGTTTTTTTCTGAACAAAACAGTGGTGTTTACAGCGGGAAGAATGGCAAAAACGGCGTTGATCCACCTCCTGCTGTCAGACCTGCAGGGTTTAGGCCTGCGCTGTTCTCCTCTATCTCATACTGAACACAAACTATTTTTGGGGACTAGCACAAATAATTTGTGTGCCTTCTTATTTGATGCAGCACACCTGATTGTTCTGTAAATAGTTTTAAATGGTTATATAAAAAACTTGGCTTTGGCTGCATTTTTAGGTAAATAGTACCATATAACTTTGTTGTTTGCAAAACTTGTGCATAATTTTTAGAAATGTACAATTTCTATTTGCATTTCAAGTTATGAAAATGATTCGTTAAACATATTTATGCGTTTTACAGTAAAAAATATAACTTTTTTCTATTTGGATTTTGAATTTTTTGTCTGAATTTAGATCAATTGTGCTAATATAGTATGCCAAAATGAAAAAATAACTCAAATTTTAGATATTTGAGGTTGTGCTGAAAATAATGATACCAAACAAGGCAAGATAAACATATTTTAAAGGTGAAATATGAAGGTAAAATCAAACGTTGTCAAAAACGACCAATTATACCCTGGACCCCAGAGGGTTAATATATCGTGGACTGCTGTCCTCCACGATGGAGCTCAGAATTTTATGGACAATCGTTTTTTTTTATTACATATTTCATGGCATATGTGTCCAGAGAGTGCGAGGAGGTCCGACCGCCCATTGTTTACAGCAGGGATCAGCTGTTAGCCCTCGGCGCCTCCATTGTTCTGCCTACCACCGAGCGAGCCAACATCCCCCGTGAGTTGAGGAGGAAGAGACGTGGTACTTGGGTCTGGATCAGACGTCACAGTAAGGTTAGGAGGTACTGGCCAGTGATTCCATCTAATATTATGGGGAATGTGAGATCTCTCCCCAATAAAGTAGATGAGCTGGCGGTTCTAACCCGACATCAGAGGAGCTACAGGGAGTGCAGCATGATTCAATTCAATTTTTCAATTTAATTTTATTTATATAGCGCCAAATCACAACAAAAGTCGCCTCAAGGCACTTTATATTGTACAGTAGATTGCACAATAATAGATACAGAGAAAAACCTAACAATCATATGACCCCCTATGAGCAAGCACTTTAGCGACAGTGGGAAGGAAAAACTCCCTTTTAACAGGAAGAAACCTCCGGCAGAACCAGGCTCAGGGAGGGGCGGGGCCATCTGCTGCGACCGGTTGGGGTGAGAGACGGAAAACAGGATAAAGACATGCTGTGGAAGAGAGACAGAGATTAATAACAGATATGATTCAATGCAGAGAGGTCTGTTAACACATAGTGAGTGAGAAAGGTGACTGGAAATGAAAAACTCAATGCATCATGGGAATCCCCAGCAGCCTACGTCTATTGCAGCATAACTAAGGGAGGATTCAGGGTCACCTGGTCCAGCCCTAACTATATGCTTTAGCAAAAAGGAAAGTTTTAAGCCTAATCTTGATGTCCTGGTTGACATGCCTCTACAGTGTTGCGTGGAGATCAGGGGCAGTCCCGGGAAGGTTTATGCCAGGGTGATGGAAAGGAGAGTACATCAGTTAGTCGAACCTCGGATACAGGAGGAACAATACGATTTTCTTCTGGTCATGGAACACTGGACCAACTCTTTATCCTCTCAAGGATACTTGAGAGTGCATGGGAGTTTGGCCAACCAGTCTACGTGTGTTTTGTGGACTTTGAGAAGGCATTGGACCGTGTCCCTCGGGCTGTCCTGTGGGGCATGCTCCGGGAGTATGGGGTGTCTAGCCCATTGCTTCAGGCCACTCAATACTTATACAACCGTTGCAAGAGTTTGGTTCGCATAGCTGGTAAAAAGTTGGACTTGTTTCCGGTGGGTGATGGACTCCGCCAGGGCTGCCATTTGCCACCGATTCTGTTCATAATCTTTATGGACAGGATGGCAGACCCTAACCCTGGCAGACCCAGGACACACTGGAGTGATCATATCTCTCAGCTGGCCTGGGAACGCCTTCGTGTTCACCCGGACAAGCTGGAGGAGGTGGCTGGGGAGACGTAGGCCTGGGCTTCTCTGCTTAGGCTGCCGCCCCGCAACCCGGCCCTGGATGAGCGGACGAAAATGGCTGGATGGACACTGAGGAGACTGTTGAAAGGAACGATGAGGGGATACTGCAATAGCATCAACAGAAACCCAGGAGAGAAACCTGAGGTCTGGGTTCCTACACACACAAATATCTCCCAGGACACTTAGTTCATAAGCTCTATTAAACTCATTTTAAGTTAACTTCAGCTTTAAAAGACTCACAACATCAGCACATATGAACAAACACAGTAACTCACACAGCTACTGTTGGAATTTAGTGTTCTTTTATAATAATGAGATATATTTGTATTAATCTCTGCCGGGCTCTTTAAGTTTGTGCAGCTTCCCCGCTTGAAAGGGTGTGATATATCTACCACGGGTTTTTAACTGGATTTCACTCAATGACCAGGCAGATCTTTTGATTCTCTTTTTGCTTTACTCTTCTTTTTGACCATAGTAAATCACAGGTGAAAAACCTTTAAATACAAACCAAAAAAAACCAAACCAAAACACAAATTATGTTTGTTATCATACATCTGTGACTATTGTGAACAATCCAAACCTTTTTAACACATCAATAGCAGTGCATAGGCTTTATAGTAAAATTTTCTTGAGTATTTTTAAATATACAAATTATTTAATTTGCTCTACCCAATGTACATAGGGCGACCACCTTGCGGCACAATGCTAAAGCTACCTAAGCTCGCGGCAACCGCAATGGTAAAATGGTAAATGGCCTGCATTTGTATATCCCCTTTTCAGCGAAATTTTCATTTTTTTCACCCCTTTTCAGCACAAATTCCAGCTTTTTTGGCTGTATTCAGAAAAAAGACAACTCTTTTGAGCAGAAACTCTGCTGATTCATCTCTTTTCAGCGCAAGTTTCTGCTTCTTTGCCTCTTTTCTGCAGAAATTCTGCTGATTCACCTCTTTTCTGCAAAATTTTTAGCCTTTTCACCTCTTATCAGCACAATTGTCAGCAGCTTCTGCTCATTTCAGCAGAATTGTCCGTCTCTCCACCTCTTCTTTGTAAGAATGACTTTGGCTCAGGGAAATGAATAGCCGCCTTTGAGCAGAAATTCTGCTGATTCATCTCTTTTCAGCGCAACTTATTGCTTCTTTACCTCTTTTCTGCAGAAATTCTGCTGATTCACCTCTTTTCTGCAAAATTTTTAGCCTTTTCACTTCTTCTCAGCACAATTCTCAGCAGCTTCTGCTCATTTCAGCAAAATTGTCATTCTCTCCACCTATTATTTGTCAGAATGACTTTGGCTCAGTGAAGTGAATAGCCGCCTTGAGACCAGGAGGGCCAGGTTCGAATCCTGCTCAGGGTGGCTTTTTTTTTTTTCACCACCATACAACTTTTTGCAACTTTTCATCGTTTTCAGCTTTTCAGCAGACAGCTTCAGCGTTAAGGCATCCACACAGCATTTTCGCAGGAAATGCAAATTTTTCTAGTTGTGTGGATGCTTTATGCATCCACACTATTGAGTTCCTGTTTCTCTTTATTGTGTGGATGCTTTAGGCATCCACACTATTGAGTTCCTGTTTCTCTTTATTCTTTATACTTTATTATTATTATTGTGTGGATGCTTTAGGCATCCACACTATTGAGTTCCTGTTTCTCTTTATTCTTTATACTTTATTATTATTATTGTGTGGATGCTTTAGGCATCCACACTATTGAGTTCCTGTTTCTCTTTATTCTTTATACTTTATTATTGTGTGGATGCTTTAGGCATCCACACTATTGAGTTCCTGTTTCTCTTTATTCTTTATACTTTATTATTGTGTGGATGCTGGAGGCATCCACACTATTGAGTTCCTGTTTCTCTTTATTCTTTATACTTTATTCTAGTTGCTTCCGTACATTTTTTGGCACTTAACTAGTCCCACAATTTTCAGCCGATTTTCACCGTTCAAATTTTAAACTATTCTGCTATTTCTGCTAATGTGCGCTATGACTTTTGGTATTTTTTGCTGTTATACTTTTTAAAATATTAAGCTTTTTTCCTTTAATTTGTCCCATTGAAATGAATGGGAAATTTACAAAATTCTACTAAAACTTGCTTGTTTTGAAACTTAACTACTTCCTCAAACTTTCGCCTAGAACAACCATTCAAATTATAAAATGTTCACAAATTATTGGGCTATTCATGTCTGATTCAGCTTTTTCATATCTGTTACCATTTTCATCTTATCCCTCTTTAAGTTTTGAGTTTCATCTTTGTGATTTTCACAAATTACATGCGTTGTTATGGTTGCTATGCACTTGGCTTTCAGTGTGCCACTGTAGGTTTTGCAGTCTTCTCTTCATGTCCGAACAACTTCTTGCTACTTGCTCAATTTTCACTCAACTTCCACAAATTATACATCAAAACGTAGGTATTTTTGCTGGCTTTCAGAAAATGTCACCATCATTGTTGTGAGATTTATAGGATTTTGGCAAATCTCCTCAGACCAACACAAAGTCTGAAAACTCTCCATAGAAAGTCAATGGAGAGTTTGTTCAAAATCACCGCTTGATTTCTGTAATGAGAGGCATATTCGAATCGTCATATCTCCCTAACAAAGCGACGTTAAAACATGAGGCTTGTGCCAATATATCTTCAGACACTCCTGACGCTCACAGTGTACGATTTTTTTTCTCACCTATTACCATTTGGCCATGAATTACGTTTGTTTGAGGGTAGGAAATTTGTCCCTCGCTCAGATTTCTTCAGCTTTCAAACTCTGGAAATGAACCACTTTTTTCTCTCGTCATATCTTTTTGATGGATTTCCACAGAGACCTGAAAATTTCCATGACTGTTCACCAAAGCCTGCTGTCTCTTACGGTGAAAGAATTATATCGATACTCCAAATAGATTTAGAGTTAGAAAGCGTTGTTTGAGGGCAGGTCAAGGCAGTTTTTGCTTCGCCTCTACTCAGTTATGGTGCATTACAAGTCAAATATCTTTAATAATTCATATTTTAATGATAAATTGTTAACACTTGAAGATTCCCCATCTCTTCTGAACAAAACGGTGTAAGAATGACCGTTCTAGCCCCTACGGTTAGGAAATTATGGCCATTTGTTTGAGAGGAATCCTCACTATGAGAAATACACTGCAGAAATCCTGTCTCTCTCTGTGCTGAGTGTGTAAAACGGCTGCACCTGTTTTGGCGGGAAAAAGTACACAGCCTCTCTGATTGGTGGATTCAAATTTAGCAGCTCCCAGGCTGCTTGACTGACCTAGAAACTTGCTTGTCTCTCCCTATATGTGTGTGTGTGTGTGTGTGTGTGTGTGTGTGTGTGTGTGAGAGAGAGAGAGAGAGAGAGAGAGCCTTTTGATGGGAGCATCTTATTATATCACTTAAATTCAATATATTTAGACTGGTTGACTGAATTTGGTCCTGTGTGTGTCTCTCTGTGCATGTGTGTTTCCATATGTGCCCATATTTGTGATTGTGTGACTGTTATACTTTTTTTGCTGATTTTTTTTTTTTTCAATTAACAATTAGATTTGAGGGACCCTTAGCATGTTCAGGATTTTTCCAGCTGTCCATTTTGCTTTTCCAATTTTTCTATAAGTTATTACTGTTGTGCTAAGTCATAGCATTTCTGCTGCTTTTCAGTAGTTGTGCTAAATACAGCATTTCTGCTAAATCATACTATTTCTGCTATTTTATGAGATTTGTGCCAAATACAGCATTTCTGCTAAATCATACTATTTCTGCTATTTCATAAGATTTGTACTAAATATAGTGTTTCTGCCAAATATAGTATTTCTGCTTAATTATAGTATTTCTGCCATTTTATAGTATTTGTGCTAAAACATAGTATTTCTACTAAATGTAGTATTTATGCTTAATCATACTATTTGTATATATTTCTGCCAGGTCCCCAGGCAGCTAATCCTCTGTGAGGACTGATACATATAAAATTTACATATCAGGGCCTGCACGGCTTCCCAGCCAGCCAATCATATCTGAGGTCTGCCCTTTCTTCTCTCGTCATATCTCAGCGACAGATGTACAAAGAGCAATGCAAATCACAGTCAAAGTACACGAAAGTCCGCTGATTCACCCAGTACAAGAATTATGCTTCTAGTCCACCTAGTTTTGAGTTACACGACGTTTTGTAACTCCAAAAACAGCGTTTTTCGCCTCTCACCGCAATCTAATTCTGACTGCTCATCACCCTGTTTTCCAGGCGCCGCTCTCTTTCCCAGTGGCGCAGTTGGTAATGACACAGGTCTGCAACCCACAGGTCGTGGGTTCAATTACACCTTGGGCAACATGTTTTTTTTTTCCTACAAATTAATACACTATCACAGACCACTAATTCATATTCATCATTTATTACAATTCTGCAACCTTTTATGATTTTAGCAGCTTTTCTAATATGGACCTCAGATTCTTCTTAACACTCCATGGAACAAATACTGTTCCCTTTAGGCTCTGTGTATGTGTGTGTGTGTATCAATATTTCTCCCATTTTAAAGTATTACTCCTCCATAATTGTATTTCTGTTAAATCAAAGTACTTTTACTACATCTTAGTACTTCTGCTCAATCATAGTATTTCTGCTAAATCATAGTATTTTGCCAAATTATGGTTTTTGTGCCAAATCATAACATTTGTTTTATGTTATAGTATTACTACTAAGTGGAGGAATTTCTGTCATGTTACAGTATATGTGCTGATTACAGTATTTCTGCTAAATCATAGTATTTCTACTATATTATATTTTTCTTTCTAAATATAGCATTTCTGCTATATAATTGTATTACTGCTATGTTATAATATTTGTGCTAAACCAGAGTATTTCTGCTGAAACATAGTTTTTCTGCCGAATGATAGTATTTCTGTCAAATTACAGTATTTGTGCTAAAACATAGTATTTTTTTTTAAAATTTCAATATTAATAATAAATTACAGTGTCTCTGGTAAACTGCAGCATTTCTGCTATGTTGTACTGTTTTTCTAAATCATAGTATTTCTGTAATGTTTAAGAATGTTTGGCTAAATATATTCTTTCTGTTATCTTATACTATTTCTCCTAAATTCTTGTATTTTTGAGAAGTTATCGTGTTTCTGGTAAGTTACAATATTTCTGCTAAGTTCTGCTATGCTATTGTATTTCTGCCAAGTATTATGTTTCCTCTAAGATATTGCAGTTCTGCTAAGTTACTACATTTTAGCAAAGTTCCTTTGCTTCTGCAAAGTTTTTACAAATTCTGCAACTTTTCAGCTTTTTCTGCTAGTTTCAGCAGACAGCTTCAGCATTACAGCATCCACACTGCATTTTCGCAGGAAATGCAAATTTTTCTAGTTATTATTGTGTGGATGCTTTAGGCATCCACACTATTGAGTTCCTGTTTCTCTTTATTGTGTGGATGCTGGAGGCATCCACACTATTGAGTTCCTGTTTCTCTTTATTCTTTATTATTATTATTGTGTGGATGCTTTTTGCATCCACACTATTGAGTTCCTGTTTCTCTTTATTCTTTATACTTTATTATTCTAGTTGCCAATTTTTTGTACTTTTTTGGCACTTAACTACTTCCACAATTTTCAGCCGATTTTCACCGTTCAAATTTTAAACTATTCTGCTATTTCTGCTAATGTGCGCTATATCTTTTGGTATTTTTGCTGTTATACTTTTTAAAATATTAAGCTTTTATGCAATTTTTGTCCCATTGAAATGAATGGAAAACTTCCAAAATTCTGCTAAAACTTGGTCATTTTTGAAACTTGACTACCTCCTCATACTTTCACCTAGAACAGCCATTCAAACTTTAAAATGTTTTGAAATTATTGGGCTATTCCTGAGTGATTCAGCTTTTTCATATCTGTTACAGTTTTCATCTTATCCCTCTTTAAGTTTTGAGTTTCATTTTTGTGATTTTTCACAAAATACATGCGTTGTTATGGTTGCTATGCACTTGGCTTTCAGTGTGCCACTGAAGGTTTTGCAGTCTTCTCTTCATGTCCGAACAACTTCTTGCTACTTGATCAATTTTCACTCAACCCCCACAAATTATACATCAAAACGTAGGTATTTTTGCTGGCTTTCTGGAAATGTCACTATCATTGTTGTGGGATTTATAGAATTTTCGCAAATCTCCTCAGACCAACACAAAGTCAGAAAACTCTCCATAGAAAGTCAATGGAGAGTTTGTTCAAAATCACCGCTTGATTTCTGTAATGAGAGGCATATTCGAATCGTCATATCTCCTTAACGAAGCAAAGTTACGACATGAGGCTTGTCCCTGTATATCTTCAGACACTCCTGACGCTCACAATTCAAGAATTTGTTTCTCACCTATTACCATTCTGAAATGAGTTAGACTTGTTTGAGGGTAGGAAATTCGTCCTTCGCTCAGATTTCTTCAGATTTCAAACTCTGAAATGAACCACTTTTTTTCTCTCGTCATAACTTTTGTTGGATTTCCACAGAGACCTGAAAATTTCCATGACTGTTCACCAAAGCCTGCTGTCTCTTACGGTGAAAGAATGATATTGATACTCCAAATAGATTTAGAGTTAGAATGCGTTGTTTGAGGGCAAGTCAAGGCAGATTTCGCTTGCCTCTACTCAGTTATGGTGCATTAGAAGTCAAATATCTTCAATAATTCATATTTTAATGATAAATTGTCAACACTTTAAGATTCCCCCATCTCTTCTGAACAAAACGGTGTAAGAATGACTGTTCTAGCCCCTACGGTTAGGAAATTATGGCCATTTGTTTGAGAGGAATCCTCACTATGAGAAATTCACTGCAGAAATCCTGTCTCTGTGCTCTGTGTGTGTAAAACGGCTGCACCTGTTTTGGCGGGAAAAAGTACACAGCCTCTCTGATTGGTGGATTCAAATTTAGCAGCTCCCAGGCTGCTTGACTGACCTAGAAACTTGATTTTCTCTCCGTGTGTGTGTGTGTGTGTGTGTGTGTGTGTGTGTGTGTGTGTGTGTGTGTGTGAGAGAGAGAGAGAGAGAGAGAGAGAGAGAGAGGCGAGAGAGAGTTTTATGGGAGCATCTTATTGTATGATTTAAATTCAATATATTTAGACTGGTTGACTGAATTTGATCCTGTGTGTGTCTCTCTGTGCTTGTGGGACTTTTGCAGCTGTCCATTTTGCTTTTCCAATTTTTCTATTTAAGTTATTACTATTGTGCTAAGTCATAGCATTTGTGCTGCTTTTCAGTATTTGTGCTAAATACAGCATTTGTGCTAAATCATACTATTTCTGCTATTTTATAGGATTTGTACTTAATATAATATTTCTGCTTAATTATAGTATTTCTGCCATTTTATAGTATTTGTGCTAAAACATAGTATTTCTACTAAATGCAGGATTTCTGGGTAATCATTGTATTTCTATATATTTCTGCCAGGTCCCCAGGGAGTCAGTCCTAATATTCAAATTTACATATCAGGACCTGACGGCTTCCCAGCCAGCCAATCATATCTGAGTCCTGGCACACTCAAATTTGCATATTGGGACCTTCATGGCTTCTCAGCCAGCCAATCATATCTGAGTCCTGGCACATTTAAATTTGCATATTGGGGCATTCATGGCTTCCCACCCAGCCAATCATATCTGAGTCCTGGCACATTCAAATTTGCATATTGTTGCCTTCATGGCTTCCCAGCCAGCCAATCATATCTGAGTCCTGGCACATTCAAATTTGCATATTGGGACCTTCATGGCTTCTCAGCCAGCCAATCATATCTGAGTCCTGGCACATTCAAATTTGCATATTGGGACCTTCATGGCTTCCCAGCCAGCCAATCATATCTGAGTCCTGGCACATTCAAATTTGCATATTGGGACCTTCATGGCTTCCCAGCCAGCCAATCATATCTGAGTCCTGGCACATTCAAATTTGCATATTGGGACCTTCGTGGCTTCTAAGCCCACCAATCATCTATGTCATATATCTCTAATATTTCATATTTTTATTTTAAATGGTCAGCATTTCAAGATTCCCCTATGTCTTCTGAATAAAATGGTCTAAGAATGACTGTTTTAGCCCCTCACGGTTAGAAATTCATGGCTGTTTGTTTGAGGGGAATTCTCACTATGAGAAATAGACTGCAAAAATCCTGTCTCTCTGTGCTGCATGTGTAAAAGCCTGCACTTAGTGAACCAGTTTTGGCGGGAAAAAGCACACAGCCTCTCTGATTGGTGGATTCAAATTGAGAAGCTCACAGCTGTTTGACTGACCTAGAAACATGCTGTTAACAGCCCCTGTTCACTTGCTGATGCTGCTGTCTGTCTGTCTGTCTGTCTGTCTGTCTGTCATTTAAATTCAATATATTTAGACTGGTTGACTGAATTTGATCCTGTGTGTGTCTCTCTGTGCATGTGTGTTTCCATATGTTTCCATATTTGTGATTGTGTGACTGTTATACTTTTTTTTGCTGATTTTTTTTTCATTTCACAATTACATTTGAGGGACCCTTAGCATGTTCAGGATTTTTTCAGCTGTCCATTTTGCTTTTCCAATTTTTCTATTTAAGTTATTACTATTGTGCTAAGTCATAGCATTTCTGCTGCTTTTCAGTATTTGTGCTAAATACAGCATTTCTGCTAAATCATACTATTTCTGCTATTTCATAAGATTTGTGCTAAATAGGGATGGGTATCGTTTAGGTTTTATCCGATACCGGTGCCAAACCGGTACTTTTGAAACGGTGCCGGTGCTTAAACGGTGCTCAAACCGGTGGTTAAAGAATGGAGAACAGAAAATTGGTCCAAAAACCTCTCATGTTCAGCTGTTTTTTTTTTTTTGTTTGTTTGTTTTGTAAAAAGATAACAATGTTAGCCTTTTCTGCAGCTATGGGACATATATGGTATCACTCTTGGCTGGAAGCAGTGATTAAACAATGGAAAAAAACACAAGCTTTGTCCAAAAACCTCTCGTTTAGGTGTTTTTTTATATAAAATAAAAAGATAACAATGTTAGCCTTTTCTTCAGCTATAAGGCATATATGGTATCACTCTTGGCTGGAAGCAGTGCTTAAACAATGGAAAAAACACAAAATTGGTCCAAAAACCTCTCATGTTCAGCTGTTTTTTGTAAAAAGATAACAATATTAGCCTTTTCTGCAGTTATAGGGCATATATGGTATCACTCTTGGCTGGAAGCAGTGCTTAATCAATGGAAAAAAACACAAACTTTGTCCAAAAACCTCTCATGTTTAACTGTTTTCCACTTTTTCTTTGGTCATTTTAGCCTTTTTGGCCAGGGTGAAGGGAGTATCTGCCATCAAACAAGAAGACAGCCGCATGTAACTACGACGGTGTTTGCTAGTTCACCTTACATGCATTAATGTAATAATGTGGTTAGCCTACTCAACGTAAATTACACACGAACAACATTAAGCTACTCACGCAGAGAAGAACGGCTGCTGCTGCCATCATCATCCGTCATCATTTCTGCTACACTGGCAGGGCTAGGGGCCAGGACTCTCCTCTTCGGGTTTTTGGGGGATGTTGCTAACTCCGGGTCCGATAACAGGCACCACACCCGCAGTAGATGTGCCCGGTGTGAGGTCTCGCAGCAAGCTAGCAAACACGGCGCATTTCTCGGCTTTTAAAAAAAAAACGCTATGCGTCGCCAGGCGTTTCATCAGATTCGAGGTGTTACCTCCTTTGACAGTATCACAGTATCAGGTTAAAGCACTTGTTGCAGGCTGCTGAGTTTGCATCTTTTCCTGTGAAGTACAGCAAGACTTTGACCGCTTCACCTTGGGCATTTTTAATCTGTAGCTCTGCTCTAAAAGAACGTACGTACCTGGCCCCGCCTACTATCCTCGGAAACGTAAAATGATTGGCTAGAATTGGCTCAGGAAAAAAAAAAAAGCACCGAAATAAAGCACCGAAATGTGCGCTGCTTTTCGGTCTGGTTACTACCGTTTATGTCAGGACCGGTGCCATCGGTACCCATCCCTAGTGCTAAATATAGTGTTTCTGCTAAAAAATAGTATTTCTGCCAAATATAGTATTTTTGATTAATTATAGTTTTTCTACCAAATCATAGTACAGTTTTACTGCTTTTTATATGGCTTCTAAGACAATCAATCATATCTGAGGCCTGGCACATTCAAATTTGCATATTGTTGCCTTCATGGCTTCCCAGCCAGCCAATCATATCTTAGGCCTTGCACATTCAAACTTGCATATTGGGGCAATCATGGCTTCTAAGACAACCAATCATCTATGTCATATATCTATGATATTTCATATTTTTATTTTAAATGGTCAACATTTCAAGATTCTCCCATGTCTTCTGAATAAAATGGTCTAAGAATGACTGTTTTAGCCCCTCACGGTTAGAAATTCATGGCTGTTTGTTTGAGGGGAATTCTCACTATGAGAAATAGACTGCAAAAATCCTGTCTCTCTCTGTGCTGCATGTGTAAAAGCCTGCACTTGGTGCACCAGTTTTGGCGGGAAAAAGCACACAGCCTCTCTGATTGGTGGATTCAAATTTAGCAGCTCCCAGGCTTGCAAGACTGACCTAGAAACATGCTGTTAACAGCCCCTGTTCACTTTCTGCTGCTGCTGCTGCTGTTGCTGTGTGTGTGTGTGTGTGTGTGTGTGTGTGTGTGTGTGTGTGTGTGTGTGTGTGAGAGAGAGAGAGAGAGAGAGAGAGATACACAGAAAGACCCTTTTTAGGGTAGCATCTCATTGTTGGATCAAAATGTAATATATTCAGACTGGTTGACTGGCATAGACCCTGCCTGTGTGTCTCTCTCTGTACATTTGTGTATCTATATTTGATTTCTTATGTATCTGTTGACTGTTCTTATTTGTTTTTCTTCTAAATGTATTTTTGTTTGATTTTTTCACAGGTGAATAACAAATAGTTTTCAGCGAACTTAACCATGTTCCTTTTATTCAGCTTGTCATTTTACCTTTCCAATATTTTCACTTAAGTTATTACTATTCCGCTCAATCATAGTATCTCTTCTAAATCATTGTTATTAAGCTATATTGTAGGATTTCTGCTAAATCATAGTATTTCCACTATATTATATTTTTCTTTCTAAATATAGCATTTCTGCTATAGAATAGTATTTCTGCTATGTTATAATATTTGTGCTAAACTGGAGTATTTTTTGTTAAAACATAATATTCATATAAAATTAAAATATTCATAGTATATTACAGTGTCTCTGGTAAATCACAGCATTTCTGCTATGTTGTACTGTTTTTCTAAATCATAGTATTTCTGTAATGTTTAAGAATGTTTGGCTAAATATATTCTTTCTGTTATCTTATACAATTTCTCCTAAATTCTTGTAGTTTTGACAAGTTATCGTGTTTCTGGTAAGTTACAATATTTCTGCTAAGTTCTGCTATGCTATTGTTTTTCTGCCAAGTATTATGTTTCCTCTAAGATATTGCAGTTCTGCTAAGTCACTACATTTTAGCAAAGTTCCTTTGCTTCTGCAAAGTTTTTACAATTTCTGCAACTTTTCAGCTTTTTCAGCTAGTTTCAGCAGGCAGCTTCAGCTTTAAAGCATCCACACTGCATTTTCGCAGGAAATGCAAATTTTTCTAGTTGTGTGGATGCTTTAAGGCATCCACACTATTGTTTTCCTGTTTCTCTTTATTCTTTATTATTATTATTATTCTAGTTGCGTTCCGTACACTTTTTGGCACTTAACTACTTCCACAATTTTCAGCCGATTTTCACCGTTCAAATTTTAAACTATTCTGCTATTTCTGCTAATGTACGCTATATCTTTTGGTATTTTTCACTCTTATACTTTTTAAATTATTACACTTTTTTTCCTTTAATTTGTCCCATTGAAATGAATGGGAAACTTCCATAATTCTGCTAAAACTTGCTTGTTTTTGAAACTTAACTACTTTTTCCTACTTTCACGTAGAACAACCATTCAAACTTTAAAATGTTCTCAAATTATTGGGCTATTCAGGAATAAATCAGCTTTTTCAAATCTTTTACCATTTTATTTTTATCCCTCTTAAAGGTTTGAGTTGCAAAATTGTGATTTTTCAGAAAATACATGCGTTGTTATGGTTGCTATGCACTTGGCTTTCAGTGTGCCACTGTAGGTTTCGTAGTCTTCTCTTCATGTCCGAACAACTTCTTGCTACTTGCTCAATTTTCACTCAACAGCCGCAAATTATACATCAAAACGTAGGTATTTTTGCTGGCTTTCAGAAAATGTCACCATCATTGTTGTGAGATTTATAGAATTTTGGCAAATCTCCTCAGACCAACACAAAGTGCGAAAACTCTCCATACAAAGTCAATGGAGAGTTTGTTCAAAATCACCGCTTGATTTCTGTAATGAGAGGCATATTCGAATCGTCATATCTCCTTAACGAAGCGAAGTTAAAACATGAGGCTTGTCCCAGTATATCTTCAGACACTCCTGATGATCACAATTCAAGAATTTTTTTCTCACCTATTACCGTTCTGAGATGAGTTACACTTGTTTGAGGGTAGGAAATTCGTCCTTCGCTCAGATTTCTTCAGATTCAAACTCTGGAAATGAGGCAATTTTTTCTCTCGTCATATCTTTTTGATGGATTTCCACAGAGACCTGAAAATTTCCATGACTGTTCACCAAAGCCTGCTGTCTCTTACGGTGAAAGAATGATATTGATACTCCAAATAGATTTAGAGTTACAAAGCTTTGTTTGAGGGCAGGTCAAGGCAGTTTTTGCTTTGCCTCTACTCAGTTATGGTGCATTACAAGTCAAATATCTTTAATAATTCATATTTTAATGATAAATTGTCAACACTTGAAGATTCCCCCATCTCTTCTGAACAAAACGGTGTAAGAATGACCGTTCTAGCCCCTACAGTTAGGAAATTATGGCCATTTGTTTGAGAGGAATCCTCAGTATGAGAAATTCACTGCAGAAATCCTGTCTCTGTGCTCTGTGTGTGTAAAAACGGCTGCACCTGTTTTGGCGGGAAAAAGTACACAGCCTCTCTGATTGGTGGATTCAAATTTAGCAGCTCCCAGGCTGCTTGACTGACCTAGAAAGTTGCTCTTCTCTCCCTGTGTGTGTGTGTGTGTGTGTATGACAGAGAGAGAGAGAGAGAGAGAGAGAGAGAGAAAGCCTTTTTATGGGAGCATCTTATTGTATGATTTAAATTCAATATATTTAGACTGGTTGACTGAATTTGATCCTGTGTGTGTCTCTCTGTGCATGTGTGTTTCCATATGTGTACATATTTGTGATTGTGTGACTGTTATACTTTTTTTGCTGATTTTTTTCATTTAACAATTACATTTGAAGGATCCTTAGCATGTTCAGCATTTTTCAGCTGTCCATTTTGCTTTTCCAATTTTTCTGTTTAAGTTATTACTATTGTGCTAAATCATATTATTTCTGCTATTTTATAAGATTTGTGGTAAATATAGTATTTCTGCCAAATATAGTATTTCTGATTAATTATAGTTTTTCTACCAAATCATAGTACAGTGTTTTTGCTTTTTTTAGGATTTTTATAGGATATTTATATTGCTTAATATAGTATTTCTGCTTTTTATAGGATTTGTGCTTAATGTAGTATTTTTGCTTTTTATAGGATTTGTGCTTAATACAGTATTTCTGCTAAATGTAGTATTTATGCTTAATCATACTATATCTATATATTTTTGCCAGGTCCTCTGTGAGGACTGAGACATTCAAATTTACGTATCAGGGCCTGCACGGCTTCCCAGCCAGCCAATCATATCTGAGGTCTGCCCTTTCTTCTCTCGTCATATCTCAGCGACAGATGTACAAAGAGCAATGCAAATCACAGTCAAAGTACACCAAAGTCCGCTGATTCACCCAGTATAAGAATTATGCTTCTAGTCCACCTAGTTTTTGAGTTACATGACGTTTTGTAACTCCAAAAAACGGCGCTCTTTGCCTCTCACTGCGATCTAATTCTGACTGCTCATCACCCTGTTTTCCAGGCGCTCCTTCTCTTTCCCAGTGGCACAGTTTGTAATGACACAGGTCTGCAACCCAAAGGTCGTGGGTTCAATTCCACCTTGGGCAACATGTTTTTTTACCTACAATTTACTACACTATCACAGACCACTAATTCATATTCATCATTTATTACAATTCTGCAAACTTTTATGATTTTAGCAGCTTTTCTAATATGGACCTCAGATTCTTGTTAACACTCCATGGCACAAATACTGTTCCCTTTAGGCTCTGTGTATGTGTGTGTGTATCAATATTTCTCCCATTTTAAAGTATTACTCCTCCATAATTGTATTTCTGTTAAATCAAAGTACTTTTACTACATCTTAGTACTTCTGCTCAATCATAGTATTTTCCCAAATCATGGTTTTTGTGCCAAATCATAATATTTGTGTTATGTTATAGTATTACTACTAAGTGGAGAAATTTCTGTCATGTTACAGTATATGTGCTGATTACAGTATTTCTGTTAAATCATAGTATTTCTACTATATTATATTTTTCTTTCTAAATATAGCATTTCTGCTATATAATTGTATTTCTGCTACCTACACATACGGATCAGTATCTAAGGTTTGACTCTTATCATCCACTGGAGCACAAACTGGGTGTCATCAGGACGCTACAACACAGAGCGAACACCATCCCCACTGACACAGCGGCCACGGAGGCAGAAGAACAGCACATCAAGAAGGCCCTGAGTAAATGTGGCTATCCCAGCTGGACTTTTGTCAAAGCTGGAAAGACACCCAAAGAAAGCTCCAGCCGATCCAGGAGAGAAGGACAACCGCTGCCCAGGCGAAAACCTGTAGTGATCCCATATGTGTCAGGAGTATCGAGCAGTTGAGACGCATTTTTTGAAACACCGGGTCTCTGTGGCTTTTAAACCCCAAAACACGCTGTGCCAAAAACTGGTCCACCCCAAGGATCGGGTCCCCCGACACAAACAGAGTAACATAGTGTACGCTGTTAAGTGCCAGGAGGATTGCCAGGATTTATACATCGGGGAAACCAAACAACCTCTGGCGAAGCGGATGGCACAACACAGGAGAGCTACCTCGTCAGGCCAGGACTCTGCAGTCTATTTACACCTACAGGCCAGTGGACACTCTTTCAAGGATGAGGATGTACACATCCTGGACAGGGAAGAACGCTGGTTTGAGCGCGGAGTCAAGGAGGCCATTTACATGAAAAGGGAAAGACCATCTCTGAATCGAGGAGGGGGCCTAAGGGTACATCTTTCGCCATCTTACAGTGCTGTGATTGCAGCCATTCCCCAACTCTCTGTGAATGGGACTCATGGCCATTGATCAGTGTTCTTTGATCAGTGGGTTTTGGT